>NC_052307.1:76763119-76968154 GCF_016432855.1 Salvelinus namaycush
CCTTCACCTTGTAGTGTAGCACCAACCCTACCTCTGGTCTGGTCTCAGTCCAGCACCAACCCTACCTCTGGTCTGGTCTCAGTCCAGCACCAACCCTACCTCTGGTCTGGTCTCAGTCCAGCACCAACCCTACCTCTGGTCTGGTCTCAGTCTAGCACCAACCCTACCTCTGGTCTGGTCTCAGTCCAGCACCAACCCTACCTCTGGTCTGGTCTCAGTCCAGCACCAACTCTACCCTACCTCTGGTCTGGTCTCAGTCCATCTCCAGCACCAACCCTACCCTATCCCTGGTCTGGTCTCAGTCCATCCCCAGCACCAACCCTACACAATCCCCAGCAACAACCCTACCCAACCCCTGGTCTGGTCTCAGTCCAGCTCCAGCACCAACCCTACCCTAACCCTGGTCTAGTTTGATCCCAGTCCAGCCCCATCTCAGCCCCAGTCTCAATCTCAGTAGTAGTGATGACAGCCCATTGGGTATGGGGGTTGAACGTGGCTCGTGGCAGTTGATTAATTGCTCGCCTCGCTCTCTCTTCTCCTTCTTGTTCCTACTCTGGTGTTTCCAGGGTGGAAAGCTCTGAATGGCTCTGGTACCGGAGCAGATAAACCACAACAGTATTATTGTTGGCCTACAGGAGGCGCCAGCACAGCCGAGGCACGGGTCTACAGGGAAGCCCGGGGGAGGAACAGCAACGAGCCCCACATCAAGAGACCCATGAACGCCTTCATGGTGTGGGCCAAAGATGAGCGCCGCAAGATCCTCCAAGCCTTCCCAGACATGCACAACTCCAACATCAGCAAGATCCTGGGTAAGCCTTTCTTCTTTCTCTCTCTCTCTTCCAGCCATACCTCTCTCCTTCATCCAGCCATTACAGAGTCTGTTACAGTCTGTTAGCCTTCCTGTGTTAGATTATGTTTAAAACAAATTCTGACCAAGTTGGAAGGAACAGGATCGGATTTGGTCAGAAAGTCAGGAAACTGGCATGAAAAAAAAATATATATATTTTTATAGGTTTGTTGAGACTAGCGTTCTTAGGGTTGTCAATGAGAATTTTGTCGCTGAAAAAACAGTCCTTATAGACTTGATGCAATCAGTTTATTATTAAATTATGTTGTAGGCTTTCGTTAAAATTAAATGTTCCCTATTAAGCACAATGAATTAATAGGAAAGCCCAAAAGCGTCTTCCCTTTTGAAAAGTCTGGTGTAGTGTAATCCTCCTCAACAGCCCCCCCCTCCTCTCTCTCTCTCTCTCTCCCACAAATCTCCCCTCAGCTGGGTATAAACACTAGGCTGTTTGGCTGTTGGCAATAGTGATAAACGTGTAGTGTTTAAACCACTATGTTAACAACAAGAGGAAACAGAACGCCATTCATGAAACAGTGGAACACTGTGGGGGCCAACGGTCCCAACGGTCTGGCGGTCCAGAGCTGAAATCTACAGTCGTTCATTGATATGTCGAAAATATTTGTTCTCCGTATAAAAAAGTCAGGTTTTTCCAACTGCACATTTTATTCAGACAGGGTATAACTTAAAACCTTTGTAACAGTTTATATCTTAATGACTTTTATGCTCATTTAGGTGTGTTTAATTAATCTAGTGTGCTCTGTGCCAGCTGAAGCCCACTGTGGTTAATACCTGTCTATGTGGACATAAACATTTGTAGCCTGGTACCAGTGGGAGTGGGGGGTGAGGCGGGGGGTGGCATGTTGTCTGATTCGCCACAGTGGCTCAATCAGCCCTGGCTTACAGATGGATTTACCGCCATGTCACTGCCGTCAGTGTTTGTCATGAAAAATGACAGTGGTTAAATGGGTCTCGTCCCCACTGCACTGAGAGTCAATAGATCACAGCTTTTAAAAGTGGCATCACCCAGGCAGGAGCAGGAGCAGGACATACTAGAGATCAGCTAGAGACTATTTACAGGCCTGGTGTAGTTTCTGTTAACTCACCCACAGCCCAGCCACTGGCTTTATGGGTTTACATGGTTACTACAGAGACCACATAATAATATAATGTATCCACAATGGAAACTCCTATTTGCATTGATGTATCTATTGATTCTTATTAACTAATTATTCCTAAGTCCTTTTTACACCTATGTAGTGAAAATGTACGTTCAAAGTGTATGTTTTACTGATATCTGTGTGTCTGTGTTGTGTTACAGGCTCTCGCTGGAAGTCTATGACCAACCAGGAGAAACAGCCGTTTTATGAAGAGCAGGCCCGTCTCAGTAAGATCCACCTGGAGAAGTACCCCAACTACAAGTACAAGCCCCGGCCCAAGAGGACCTGCATCATCGACGGGAAGAAGCTGCGCATCGGCGAGTACAAGCAGATGATGCGCTCGCGACGGCAAGAGATGAGGCAGTTCTTCACTGTGGGGTAGGTGCACAGTGAAGAACGCCAGGCTTAGAGCACAGGCGCGACACACACACACGTAGACACACAGCTAAATGACTATTCTGAAATCAGTTGGCTTTTTGCCTGAGAACAGACTCTCTCTTCACTGTGCTTACACTAAAGATTGTTGTAGTGTGTCTGTAACTTGTCACACTAAGGCCCTGACCTTCGAATCAACCCAATGCATCAACCTGTTAAATCATGTATGTTATACAGCCCTCAGAATAGATGAATAACGTTTTAACTAGTTTCCCTTTTCCGTAAAAAAAAAACGTGTTCTTTTTTTCTCCACGTGTAGTGATGACGGTGGTGATAGTTCGTCGTACGCAATTTCCAACCGATTTGCGGAGCATTAATGAAACCCCAAGTCAAACACATTTCCTCATCCACCTTACTGTCAAGTGTTTTTTAATAGTAGTGATTTATCAATTTGAGACAATAGCCGACTGCAATAGCAGAGAAAGAGATGCCTACATTATTACAGGATATAAAGCATAATTATAGATTTACAGAGGCCTGGAGGGCAGCTGTCTGGAGCTTAACTTCCTCATTTACTGCGTGTGGTCAGTAAGGAGAAGGCTTCTCCAGGTGTTCCCTCATCACCCGTAAGCTATACGATCACTGGAGTATCAATCACTGCTAAAACACCAGATGAGAGAGAGAGAGCGCACTAACCACCAATCGGCTTTATGTTACCAATAAACTGGGTGTCGTTTCAGAACGACTCAGAACGGTGCTGTCTGGACAACTGTTCTCCCAAATCATTTTCACAGAACCATTGGCTGAGAACACACCTCTGTGGAGAACAGTTAATCCAGCTAGCTCTCTCAGTTTAAGTGCTGAAGTGGAGGTGTCTTTAGGGTTGACTCGAGCAGCACACACACTGTCAGCATTCTTTCCATTTGCTCATCCCATGTGATTCTAATTGTTTTCCTTTATACATATTTGAAGTAAAGCCTTTTTCCATCTAAAAAATAACACAGAACTGATATTGTTAAGAGAATTAAGTCTGGATTATAATGATGAAACAGGAACAAACTTGTCTAATAGTCTCTCTCTCTGTCCTTCGTTTTCTCCCTACAGGCAACAACCGCAAATCCCCATCAGCACCAGCGCCGGCGTGGTCTACCCTGGGGCCATAACCATGGCAACGACCACACCCTCCCCTCACATGACGTCGGAGTGCTCCAGCGCCTCAGCAAGCCCGGAGCCGGCCATTCCCGTCATCCAGAGCACCTACAACATGAAGATAGAGCCCAGTGCCATGTTAACCAACGACCCCATCATCAACGGAGAGGTAGATGAGATGGACATGTACGAGGACTTTGACGAGGAGCCCAAATCGGACTACAGCAGTGAGACTGAGACACTGGAGCCCATCGTCAGCGCCAACTGAGGCCTCTCAACACCCGAGCCGAGACATACACACATTCATACTGGAGAACCATCCCCAGGGCGGAAGACTGACTGAAGGAGGAGAAACAGAAGAACAAAAAAATACAGAACAAAAAGAAATGGTTCTGTTGATGCATCATTTAGGAGCCTGCATGCATATGTGGCTCCGTCAGAATCAACAGCTAAAGGTCTTAAATATTTCTTACAGTGTGTGAAGCCGTTTGGTTTAGTTTGTTTTGTTTTTTGTTTTTTATTATCTCATCGTTTATTTTTTGTGTTTTGTTCATGGACATTTACACAATTAGGTTATTGCCCATACAACTTTGGATGACAGGACTTGAAATGTAACGTTTGATATGAACCCATAATTCTTACAGTCTTACTTTTTTTCTTATGATATACATATTATTTTTTTCTCTTCAGTTAAATGCTTTTAATAGATTTCATTACTGTTTTTGATGGGAGTTATATATTCTCACTCAGGTATGCTGTGCCAGCCAACAGCTTGTGAATGTTTTAAATACGAATTTATTTGAAACTATTTAGAAAGCAAAATATTTGGAAATTCATATTAACTAAAAACAAACAAACAGAACAATTCCACAATTCTGGGACATAATCAGACTCCCTTATTATTAATTGTATTAGTATTATTATTATAATTATTATTATTGGTATTATTAACATACTGTACAATTTTGTGCAGATGTGCCAAACGTTTCAAGGTTTTTTTCTCTTAAATAATTTGTTTGAGTCTCGAGGGAGAGACTCGAGTCTTAGACAATCTCTTAATATCTTAGTGCGGCTTCAAAATCCAGTTTCTTTATATACCTTCTATATTGAAACACTCAGGAATCTGGAGACAGTGTGCTGTGTCTAGGGCAGGAACAGGAAGTGATGCAATAGCTTCAGGTGTGGTTGTTCATAATGGCAGCTGTTCTCCATGGAGACCAATGCGGTGACCAACAGGCCCTTCTCTCCCTGTCCCTCTCCAGCTCATGTCACCAGCCCAGTCTAACACAGAGCACTATAACACTCCCCTCACACTCTCTGCTCATTCTTCAACTCAGTCTTACCAAGTTCTTAATCAGAGTGATTGTAATCAGGCCAGAATTCCAAGGGGCCAAAGGCATCCAATCTGTGGGATTGGAAAGGCAGCAAAAGGCAGCTTTGGGGGCATTATAATCACAAATTGCTGTTTTACAATGTGTAGCTACAGTACATTCGGTTAAATACTTTAGCCCCTACTGGGGCGGCAAGTTTTAAAGTCTTTGGTCTTAACATTTTTATTTTTATTTTTAAATCTTAAGTATTTTTTCGACATTGTAAATCTTAAATTGACACGGGAAGATCTTAAAGCAGAGTTAACTACTGCAGCAGTCTTAAGAGAAGAGGCAGTGTGTGAGGGAATAACATCGTGTTTTTATTAAAGGAGGGTTACAGACAAAGTATTACATTCTAACGAGTCATATGAAACACAACAGTATTCCATAAACCACACCAGATCTGAGATGGTGATTCTCTACATTCATGCACTTAGATATTAACACTTACTACTTCATTTTTCAACTAAGTTAATATTTTATATTGAACAAAATGTTTGTTGTTTTATAATGGCCAGTTGCCTATTTTACATAAAGTTAAACATAAGTATTTTAGAGCAATTGAAATTGCACTTCTGTATTTTATTTACATACAGACAATGAGTATGAAATATAACACAATCAATCAGCTCTTAATCTTGTGACAATCAGTCACAAACTGAAAGTCCTTTACCTCTTTACCTCCAGTTGAACAGATCCCAGGTTGTTACCTATGGAGAAACAGCTAGAGATGGCCAGCAGTCAAGGCCTTACTGTCCATAATACAGCCCTCCTACAGGCCAGAAGGACTAAGTGCCTCCCTCTCTGCCCTGCCCCTGCCCTGTCCCGACCCCTTCCCATGGCAACCCCCACACCCAGGGGGTGCCATCTGGCTCAGAGTGGCAGGCAGCGCTAGGCTGGGGAGAGGAGAGAGGGGGAACAATAAGGACGGGGCACGTAGCACTTATTGTGCTCTCCATCAAAGTGCAGGCAGTGAGGCCTCCACCCTGGCTCCCGCCCTGGCCCAGCCACTATGCGCTGGCGAGCAGATGGAACAAGTACATCAAGCTGTGGGGGATTATTAAAATGACTGACGAGTGGGTATCATCTCAAATGCAGCATTATTAATGCATGAGCCCGGCTATTCTCCTCCCGTGCCCTTGAACCTGTCCATTTCAGACCAAGCCCAGAGGTTTAAAATGATCTAAATGGCTGGTCACCAGCTCTGGCTGTCTGCATGGCCAGGACTCCCTCCTACTGCTGGTCACTGCATTACTCTCCCAGGTCTAATTGATACAGATGGCTCTTTAGTACTTTAAATCTTTCTCGACCCATTCAGAGCTGGCTTTTATTGTGTTGTGTCCACGTTTGAAGCATTTATCTTAAGTCTTAGAAGTTTTTAAGCACCTCATTATTAATTTCCATTTCAGTTTCTTTTTCTTTTTTTGGTTGGTTGGTTTCTTTGTTGCTATTGTTGTTTTAAGGTACAATGCTTTTTTCTAGGATTTCCTCCCATACACAAACCTAAACGGATTTCCCTCCAGGTCAACATGTCTAGGTTTTTAAGCTGTTACTTCTGTTTGCTGGTTGATTGGTTGATTTGTACGTGATTTGTACATATTTCTATGTCCATGCCAAACCAATTCAGTGGGCTGGTAGTTAAAAAAGGACTGTTGATAGGACTGAAACTTGACTGCGCTTGTATAACAACAAAAAAATACAAAAAAACTAAGAACTTATATCTCGCAAGGAGACAATGTTTCATAAGTGTTATAAGCACTGGATATAAATTGTATTTTTATCAATTCTGACTAATGTGAAGCTGTTGTACCAGAAAAAAACCTGAATGAACAAAAGTCACGACGACTTGGACTCGTGGGCTCGTTCTCACAGTTACCAGATTTGAATAATTTTTCAGTCTACTTGTTTTGTTTATTTATGCAAAGACATGTGTAGTGAATGAACACTTTGTCTAAGCTCCAGGGCCACCAAGGGGAGAGAGACAGCGCGCGAGAGAGACTGAGCAGTAAACTCAACAGAACGCTTGCATAGTAACTGGTTAGCTGAGAAACACCGGATTTCAGACACGCATTTTATTGGTCACATATGTTTTGTTTTGTATATTGTATTTGAAGCTATATAGTGAGTATAGACATTTTATTTATTAGCCACTGTTGGCTCTAAAATTGTCAGTAGAACATAATGAAAGGACAATCAGAGAGAAAAAAAATATGTTTAATCAATTGGAGCTTCATTTTTCAATAAATTCACCATTTCATTATAGATTTTATTGTAAATACAACATAGGAAATAGAATTATATTTTTGTTCATAAGTACTGAGTGAAGTATAAGTTATGTATTTGACTGTTCTTTTTTTCTTCGTTTTTTACATCAGTGTATGTTGATCCGTGTTCTTAAAACTGACAGGTCACTGTACGTCATGTAGATTCTGATTATTTCTCCCAGTTGAAGAGAGCAGTATTGGACGGTTGAAGAGAGCAGTATTGGACGGTTGAAGAGAGCAGTATTGGACGGTTGAAGAGAGCAGTATTGGACGGTTGAGAGAGCAGTATTGGACGGTTGAGAGAGCAGTATTGGACGGTTGAAGAGAGCAGTATTGGACAGAGCTGTAGCTGAGATAGACAGACAGGCCCCTTCTTGCTAGCGTTTCAATGACCTCCCTCAGACAATTCAAGGAGCCAATCAAAACCCAAGCTGTACTCCTTAGCCTTAGACATTAAGGACAAACATTCTTTTTATAAATAACTTCATTTGTATCTAATTACATGCACAGTCTGTAAAAATAAAGTACTCTGTATCTTTCATAGGGACAGTGGTAAAATTCATCTGAACAACAAGCAGTTAAGATGTATATGTTTTTATTATACAACTTGCGTTTGCAATCATGACTCAATCCTAGCGACATACCTTATCACTTGTGTTTTGTGTTTTTCACAGCCCTCAGTGGTTATACTGTTATGTGCCAAATTTGAACGGAGGGGTTGACAGTAGCATAAATGAATAGCTACATTGTAATTGCACATCTGCATGCATTTGTTACATTTAAAATTAGAATGACCCAAGAGGATTTTATTCATTGGCAATGTTACACAAGTTCTTGGGGAGCTGAAATTGAAGGGAGTGTGCAAATATTTATTAGTTTTAACGTGGCACAATGCAGAGCCACTCGTGTGTATTCTAGGCCTATACTCTTTTTGTCCTTTTCTATGTGTTGCTGACCTTTTTAAAGGCAGCCCATCCAGCCATCAGCAAAGTGTAGTTATGACCTTTTCCTATGAATCCATCTGTCTCTCAGCTATGTAAATGCGAACAAAATTCAACAACTGAAGACTAAGCTTGTATGCTGTTTCAATAACTTAACTTAAATGTAATGATTTTTTCTGTCATTGAACTTTGTGATGTATATGGTGGGAATGTTCTCTGTGTTCATGTAATTAGCACAATTCACTGACATGCTGGACTGACATGCTAGCTGCTGTTCAGGAGTGTAACATTTGCTGTTGGGGACAACTTATACAGTTGTCAATGGTACTTTGCTTTCTAGATTCATTTTTTGTCTCTCAAGCAAAACTGTGTGTGGCTCTTCTGTCGCTGGGGCTGTTGCTGTTTTGAAACCGCTGGCAGACTGATACAGTTTTAGGGCAGGGCAGGTATTGTTTGGGCGTAACTAGAGAAAATGAAATAGTGTCTGTTGCTGCTTTGAAAAAAGTTTTAATTCTGAAAATGTAAATAGTTTATCATAATATCTTGTACAGTCCAGTGTAAAGTTTTTAATTGAACTTAAAAAAGGTTGCCATCACATTTGTGTTCACTTTCTTCTTCATACAGTACAAAAGGACAGCTACTTGCTGAGGATATTATTGTTAAATTAAAAAAGGAAAAGGTACTAAAATATTTTATTTTGCTTGGCTTCAAAATGTAAACCAGCAAGTCTTTGGTTTCCATGTGCAGTATTGACGTGAGGTAAACTTAAGGTGAAATAATTCTACAGTGGTATGTATTGGAGACCAGTCTCCTCTGTGTTGGTAGTATTAATACACTATATCAAATAAAATACACCAGATGACTGACACATTTGGGTGTATCTAGGCACCTTAGTAATGTGTGCAAATATCTAGGTTGTGTTCCCCACAGGATGCATTCAGGCATATTGTAATGTAACATCATCTTTCTATATGTACTCAATCCATTGATGTAACAAGGCAGGAGTGGGTTGTATAACTGCCTGTTTAAGCTCATTTACCTCAAGAGTTTCCTCCTTTTGCGTAAAAGAGTAAGAAATTGTGTGACAAAGTCTCACCATCACTCCCATATTTTGTACTGCTGTTGACACTTACAAATTAAAGAGACATTTTGTTTTAAGATCCGAGTCTCTATTTTGTTGTTGTTGTTGTGCGTTGATTGTCCATTGATTTCTCATGCAAAAACTACATTGATTTCTCATGATACATTTCAACATTTTATTTTCTACTGCAGTGTGGGATTGCATTTTTTATGGACAATTATTTATCTAAGGTGGCCCATAAGTCATAGTTTATGATTAGAATGAGTGCCACTAACTGATTTTCACATTAACTAATGGTAGAGATTACATTACAGTATGGTGTCCATTTTCGGACATCCTCAACCTCGTGCCTAAAATATCATATGTTACTCAAACAAAGCAATACATTTATTTTTATTACCTTTCGTCTCAAGACAATGATGTTGTTTTCTGAAACCCTGCAGTATCCCAGCCCTCCCGCCCAATGAGAAGAGACCATTAGGGAGACAGAGAAAGCATGCAGTAAAGGTGTGTAGAGGACCTGTGACCTATCGCGCAGGTAGACGTTCAGAGGGCAAGGCCCAGTGTGTGTGCTCCTGCAGCCAGACACAGACAGGTTTATGTGCCAAGCAGGGCCAGAGGAAAGGTCAGGCAGAGAGCGATCAACTCAGATCAACTCAGACGACGTGTGGTCATTCATCTCCTTGGATCCCTGCCATCCATGGCTCATCATCATCTTGCTAGGCCTAGGGTCGAGGGTAACAAGATGGAGTCATTTGTAGGCAAGGTTTCAGGAAACAACAACCTTTCAGAGGTGTTTGATTCCAAGACAATTAACAACACTGTGGTCTTATAATTCTTTTGAGATTAGGTTTTTGATATACACTACAGTTGTCATAGTTTCATGTGGATATACACATGCAGTCATTTCTCTGCTGCCATAAACAGTCCCTCTTTCCATTCACCAAAAAACTATTTGCATTTATGGTGAGTGATATATCAGGGCTGTAAATAAAACGCATATCCATGGTGTATACGGTTCAGCAGGGAGGAAAGCTGCTTTTCCTTTCTTCAAACTTCTGTTTGCTGGAGTAAAAAAATATCTAAAAGTAAAGGTTCTGGAACAGGAGCCATTTCCAAACATTTTGGAAAACCATTTAAGTGTCTTTTGTTCTCTTCATCAATCTTTTTTTTTGTCTTTTACCAGTGTGCTGCCTGTGAGCTGTCTTCCTGAGAGCGTAAAAGCCCCAGTTTAACTGCGGCATGTATAATAGACGCCTCTGTCAGCTCTCTCCAGCAAAAGTGCCCAGCGGTAGATGGAAAATTAGACATATACCGCTGCACAATAAATCTTATAGTAATTCTCCAAGCTTGCATTACGAATAATGGCCAGGAGAAAGGCCTGTGCTTTGTGTATTTCTCTTTAAGTTACTGTGCATGGGTGTGTGGGCGTACAACATTAAAATGATACTGGGCCTGTGACATTTTCATCTTGAGTGAAAGACAATAATTCTCATTTCCTTTGGCCCATATTTTTTTTATCTTCGATGTGCCATACTTTTTTTCTACGCTTGCCAGATGGGAGAAGGGGGTCGGGGGGGGGGGGGGGGGGGGGGGTGTATGGAGACTAATGCCACTGCCTGTAAGTGGCCTGTTTAGATGAACTGTCACAGTGTTACTACAAATGTAGGTGTTTGGGCTGCAGATAATAATTAATACAGTGTTGCTTCTGCTGCACACTGGCAGGACTGCAATTTCACCACTCCGATGACTAAACATTGTAGAGGGGAGGCGTCTGGAACAATATTTTACTGTTCTGGAGTCCCTGTCTGCCCTTGCGCTCCACGGCATGGCCACTGAGCCCAGTGAATCAGTCAGAGAGCGCTGGCTCCCCAAGCACAGCTGCTATTTATCTGATTTTCTCATTAGACTTGACTCATGACTTTATTGTAGGCCGACTGCCTTTGGCAGAGCTACTGCAATGCTGAAGTATTACTCTCTCTCTCTCTGAGCAGTTTGAGTGCTGCTCTCCCTGGCGATCTGCAGGTACTTCAATCTATGTATGGTTTTACTCTGTCAATCTGACTATTAAAGGAGAATATTTCATGGATTTCATTATAAAATTCATTTCAATACTTTTGGGAAAGAGACACACTGATGAACCAGATACCCAATAGATATACACTGAGTGTTCAAAACATTAAGAACACCTGCTCTTTCCGTGACATAGACTGACCAGGTGAATCCAGGTGAAAGCTACGATCCTTTATTGATGTAACTTGTTAAATCCACTTCAATCAGTGTAGATAAAGGGAGACAGGTTAAATAATATTTTTTAAGCTTTGAGCCAATTGAGACATGGATTGTGTATGTGTGCCATTCAGAAGACAAAAGATTGAAGTGTTTTTGAACAGGGTATGGTAGTAGGTGCCAGGCGCACCGGTTTGTGTCAACAACTGCAACACTGCTGGGTTTTTCACTCTCAACGGTTTCCTGTGTGTATCAAGAATGGTCCACTACCCAAAGGACATCCAGCCAACTTGACACAACTGTGGGAAGCATTGGAGTCAACATGGGCCAGCATCCCTGTGGAATGCTATCGACACCGTGAAGAGTCCATGCCCCAATCAATTGAGGCTGTTCTGAGGGCAAAAAGGGGGGTGCAACTCAATATTAGGAAGGAGTTCCTAATGTTTGTTATAGTCAGTGTACATTTTACGAAGAAGGAGCTGCCAGGTATTGCCAATATTAACAATGTTGAGAAAACCCAAGAAGATGACCCCGCTCATTATTATTACTATTGAGATATGATATGTCTTTGTAAATTGGTGGTGTCAGTTCATATTTCTTTGTACATATTAATACATTCTGTAGATAAGAAGAATTCCCTCAGAACTTTGACTTGGCTTCCCTCTCTGAGTTATCGGACATGCATACATATGTAAGGACGGCCCAGGCCCTCAGCCATTTTTTAATCCTTGGAGGTGAAGGACTTAAGAAATCTTGCTAATTTCACAGATGGTTTAAAATAGATTAGTGTGGAGTAGCAGCTCCCGGAGATGGGCCGACCCACCAGGCTCCCTGTTCAGCTGCCAAAACTCTGCACCGCCGACACTCGCAAGTGCCTTCCAAAAGTCCTGCAAGGTTAAACTCAAACTTTAGCATCCTAATGCACCACCTGACTAGTGATTTACTGTGTCACACCTCTATTGAGCTCTCTCACATTCTCTCTGTCTTGAAGACGTACGATGAACTTCCTATGTCTGACTGATACGTGCCTCTCTTATTTGAGAGCTTTATAATGCAGTAGACTTGCCAATTCCAGTTGCAATTCTTTTTTTCTAGCTTCCCATTGGCATGGGTTGCCAGCTGTTGTATATGGCAGAACATGGACAAATTCCTCTGAGTATCCCAGGCTGTGGTTCAGTTTCCCCTACACAGTAAGAAATCATTATCATCTTGTGTTCGTTCTTTGTTTCTTTTTACATTTTCTGGCCTCAGTTACTTTCAGAAGCCTTTTCCAGATTGTTTAGATTGTGTACAGATCCAGAGTCCTGAGTTCTTGTGCTTGGGAAATAGAACCCCTCCCTCATTTTCTATCAAAACAATGGCTGCAAGCACAAAGGTCCTCACATTGAAATGAATGAACTCACTTGGCTGAGAAAGGCTATCTTTAATTGTATAACTTGTGTCCTGCCCCATCAATCGTTTGACACAATGTGTCTGAGAGCCAAGTCTCTATAAGGGAGAATGGAGAGTCTGCATGGTGTGCTGTGCTGGGTAGGCCAAGCCCGCTGATAGAGCCGGGCCATGTCCGAGAAGGCAAGACACAACTCTGGCCAGGCTCAAAGGGCCCAGCTTGGAGTTAATGTGGGAACACAATGGGTCTGGGTGAAAAACTCGACATGGTTTTGTTGGACTTGTCATTCCTCAGTGCATTGCTGTGAGGAAAGCATAGGAACCATCTGAATGTTGTTTGTGCTTTTTTTAATGAGCCATATTTGGGCCAGCTTTCACAAGGCCTTTGTGAGGAGGCTTTAACAATGGAAAGACGCTTTGAGAAGTGACACACACTATGGCTGCGGCCAGACCTTCTTGGACCTGCCTCATCAGGGGGTTTTCTCCAGAAGGCTGACATCATGACACAACGGGACACAAGCTGTTTCCAGCAGCTATCAAAGAGATAATGTATCAACAATTCACAACATTTTATATGAAAATTCTTTAAAACACTGATGTAAAACATGGTACTAGCATGACACTGATCTGAGGGAGTATTGGGAACAACTTCCAAATTCCTTGAGAGACAAAAACTCTGGACTTATTTAAAAGGAGTGCAAGATAAAAGTTGTAGGGGCATCCATTTTCAAAGAGTAAGAAAAAATAGTGGGTGTGCTTGTGTGGATTAGTCTGCCTTTATGTTTACTTAGTTGTGACTATATCATTTGACATTGCAAATATGTTTGTGTTTTTCTGTGTAAAATCTGACTTTCCGAGCACGGTTGTTGGGCACATTGGTTTGCTAAATGAACTTTTGAAAAATCCACATGGGACAATATTTCAGAAAATTT
Organism: Salvelinus namaycush; assembly: GCF_016432855.1. Taxonomy (NCBI): domain Eukaryota; kingdom Metazoa; phylum Chordata; class Actinopteri; order Salmoniformes; family Salmonidae; genus Salvelinus; species Salvelinus namaycush. Next base: position 76,776,854 of record NC_052307.1, read on the forward strand.
AATTTTACATACTGTTTCACATCATTGCATCTCCTCAGTGTATTTATCTCTCAAAGCATTTGACTGCATTTCTTTGGGGAAGAATGAATACGTAATGGATATTTAAAAGCATCTCCGGTCCCTCTGTATTTTGAAGAATTTAACAAAATAAAGGTTCCTATGTTGGCATGTGTTATTATCTCAAAGCCATCATTCAGCTCTCTCATGCACACGTCAATTACTCAACCACACCTTTATGAATATGTAAATGTAGGCAGAATGCTTCATTAATTAGTAATTCATGCATTTTTCACGAGCCCAATACATTGCCAATGTAGACTGATGAATTAACAGCGAGAACTCTGAAAAAGGAAGGTTTTCAGTGGTTCTGAGCAAAATCTGTTATTTGCGTTTGTCAATGTAGAGCAGGGAAAAACATCAGTATCATTCATGTACTACTGTGGAGCTTGTGTTTGGTTATCCATGGATCTCTGGTGCATGATATGCCTTGGGGGTTTTGGCAGTGTCTCTCTCAATGTAGAAATGTTGGTAAAAATTATTTCAATTTTGCCATTGCCTTCTGAACTGTATCTCATCCTGGGGGAAGCAGCACTGGTGCCATGGTTACTGCTCAGGACCAGGAGGGCTCAGTACATGTATCCCCAACCTGGACTCGGGCGTAGATGTAACATAGTAAATGCAAATCTGGGACACTCCGATTAGTATGATATGTTACGTTTCATATGTTATGTATTAATTTGTTGATGTCCATCATCCACTTCGTATGATATGTTTTACCAATTACAATTCGTACAATATGTTATGAATTTGCAAAACTTGTGAAATGTTACGAATTCCAATTTGTTGTGGCTAGCGTTAGCTAGGTGTCTAATGTTAGCTAGGGGTTAGGGTTAAGGTTAAGGTTAGGGTTAAGGTTAAAGTTAGGGATAGGAGTTAGGTTAAAGGGTTAAGGTTAGGGAAAGGGCTATCTAACATGCTAAGTAGTTGCAAAGTAGTTCAAAAGTAGTAAGTAGTTTCAAAAATGCTGAAGTTGTCCGTGATGAGATTCGAACACGCAACCTTTGGGTTGCTAGACATCCACCCTACTTTCGTTTTTGTCTTAAGTGTTAAGTGACCTTCTGTCTTACCTAACCATACCAAACCTAACATATCTGACTAATTTGAGTGTCCCAGATTTACCTTTATTATGTTACATTTAGTCTATGAGACCAGGCTGAATTAATAAGCTTAGATGGACATGGGGGCCTGATCCTAGATCAGGACTCCCACTCTGAGTTGTTTTATGAATCCGGGCCCAGGGTTGTCCTCATAGGGGGATGAACCACAGACGGAAGCCTGGGACAGCGAGGACTAGGGAAAACAGTATGACTTCTGAATACTGGCACAGTGATAGGGACCCTTGAGAACTCTTTGGCACCAAACTTGCAACCCTCAGCAGTGCACTGGCATATTGTCATTAACTGAAAACCTGCCCCTTTCCCGCCTATGTTCTTTGAAGTCAAGCTTGAGATCTATGACTGAAATGTGTTGATCCAATATAGTAAAGAAAGAAAATGCGAATGTAGTTGCATGAAATTATTGCAAAATAATGTGTGATTGTGGATATCAAATCTGTCTTTTTGATTTATCTGTAAAGAAAAGTATTGTATTATGATTATGCCAGGGATCCAACCATCTTTAACATAACTTAGTCTACTGAAACTTAGACCCATAATGTAGTATGCTAACAAAATACAAAGGGAGATAACTGGGCGGCAGGTAGCCTAGTAGCTGAGGAACGCTCCACTTCTTTCTCTTATATCGAGGCGGAGCTGAGTTTTGATAACTGGACACAGGAATTGCTAGCAACAACATTGAGTCACCATGAGTCGATTCATGTAAAAATGTAATTCTGAAAATGCTTACCTGTACCTACCTATGTTTGTCCTGTACTGCTGCGATCCTTCCACAGGGTGCTGAAATAAAAACTTGAAGTGAATATAACCACCGACTTTTTCTTTATTTGTGTTGCTCAACTCAGTGTGAATGTGCATGTGCCAATTGAATCAGTGTTGTTGTTGCTAGCAAATCCAGAGTTGAGCGTTTCTCAGCTAGCTGAACGTTTGGCCAATAATCGAAAGGTCACTGGTTCAAATCCCCTAGCTGACAAGGTGAACAATCGGCCTATGTGCCTTTGAGCAAGGCACTTACCCCTAATTGCTGCAGGGTTGCTGATGAATGGCCGCCCCTGCCCCTGCCTCCCTGCCTGTATGTGAGTTTCCAATTCACATACAGTATTAATGTGTATTAATATGTGCACGTGTGAAATAGCACAAATATAAGCACCCACCAAATTATTATTATTACTGATAACACTAGAGAGGGATCTATTACTGTAAACAAGTGCGTATTATAAACATGTTGGCATGCTCACTCAACCTGCACAGCTGAGGCAGTGAATATTACAGCACCTCAGAAGCATCTGGTCCACACATTAACATTCACTCCATCCACAGAGAAAGTGTGTGTGTGTGTGTGTGTGTGTGTGTGTGTGTGTGTGTGTGTGTGTGTGTGTGTGTGTGTGTGTGTGTGTGTGTGTGTGTGTGTGTGTGCGCGTGCGTGCGTGCGTGTGTATGAAAGACTGTGTGTGTTGTGTGATTGTGTGTGTGTGTGTGTGTGTGTGTGAATGCTTGTCTTTTAAGTCCTTGTAAGCTGTAATATATTCATTAGATAGACCCACTTGATCTTATTTGTCTTTGATAATCACTTGAATTAAACAGACTGTGATGGGTGTTTGCTTTGGGGACCCCTGTACTAGCAGCACTATGAATGGAGACATGGTCTTGTTGACCTGCGTTGACTCAAGGTCTGTTTGGCTGAGTGGATTTTAGATGAACCTCCCTATTAAATCATGAGGCTTTTCTGGAGTAGATGGAGGAGACAGTGGAGGATATACTATGGCAGCAGCGCATGTTGGCTAGCGTACATTCCAGGCACCATGAATTTAACATGAAAGCTACAGACAAGCACACTGGGATGTTGCCTTTCCTGTAGGGGATTCCAGTCTGCTACCTCTTGGATGCAGCCACTTTGTTCCTGCCTCCCCATTGGCCCAGGCATACAGTATATTTATGTAAATGGTAGAGGGGCTCCTTAGCTGAAACATGAGTGTACTCAGAGGAGAGGGTGTCAGGGGACCTCTGGAGCAGGAAATATGGGGTGGCGGGCGGGGGGTTAAAAGAAACAAACAAATGTGCTATCATGATAATGTATAACACTTTACAATTCAAAAGTGCATGCATTAAATCATTACGCTGGATTATTTTAATAAAACTGTATTCGTTTTGAATAATGGGGCGAGTGGGGTTTTGTGCTGTCAGATTTAAATGCAGTGCTTTCTCACAGGGCTTTCTCTGAGATATGGGCCTGTGAGTTGAACTTGGCATGGATGTGGGGAACACACATGAGCAAATGTGTTCCAAGCGATGGCTAGAAAAAAGGTCAGCAACAACCTACACTATGAGTCCTTTGTTTGCATTGATCATCATGATTATTTCACTTATATGTGTGTTGGAAGCTACACTGATGTGTGTTTGGGTGCATGTCATGTGTTGGTTGATGAGAGTCTCCTCTCTCAATAGCAGATTCAGGATGGGTATGAAAACATTTCCATCTGCGGTGGTTTCTTCTATCAGCTGCCCCCATTGGCGCTGAAATATAGCTGTATACTGATGGTGTAGAGAGACAGAAAACATGCAGACTTATCCAAGTGCCATGTTATGGCTGAAGCTTTGATTGGTCTTGCTGCAAAGGTTTATGACATCTGATTCTGTAGCATCTCCTCCATGCTTTTGGGGACTTTCTCCTCTCTGAAGACATGGTGGAGCTGATGAGAAACTGATCTATGATTAAAAGACGGAGCCAGAGGAATTAACATTGTCTCCCCTCTGCAAATTCAACACATTCTGTATTCCATAGAAAAATGATATTCCAGAAAGCTTGTCAAGCATTCTGATTATCACTATGCAATCACACAAATGCAAGTGATATTAAATATTCATCCATCTAGTTCCTTGAGGAATAATGGTGATGGAAAAATCTTGGAAGTTGTTTTCAATTTTTTTATGATTATTTTAACAAAGCTAAAAAGCTGTGCTGGAAATTAGAAAATCTGCATGCAGAAAGAAAGAGCTATGTTTGGTGGATAAAGGATGATAACCGTAGAGGTGCGTCTCATACATTTAGTAAAACCATTTCTCTATTTCTCTCCCTCCGCTCTCATCTCAGACTCCATCTAAAGAGATTGACACACTAATAAACTGATGTTAATTAGACATACTTTGATATTCTCCATCCTGCTCCCCTCCATTTTACCATTCTGGATCTGGTGGCTTATTAAATCATTTGCTGCTCTTGGGTGATCTCCTTTTGAAACTCGGCCTGACCCTCCGGGCACAATTTATTTTTTATTTCAAAAATTATTTTTACCAGCAAATTTTGCATTAGTTCAAGAGAATTATAAATCATTATTACACAGGCAGACACTTCAAACATTTTGTTTAAAAGCTTTCTGCTCGATGAGGCATCAAAGGAGATGTTGGGACTGATGACTGTTACACTGGCATGCATCCATTAATTAACACACTGAAGTTGGCATGATAATATTGCGAACATGGCCCATTAACTACAAGACAGTGTGATTGTATTAAAAACCTTTGTTACAACCAGGAGGAGGTGCCCTATAAGGATTATATCAGGAAATGCCAAAGCCTCACACAGAGCAGCAGCAGCACAAGCGATCAACAGGGAATATGTGTGTAGCCTAGCCTGCTGTCTGATCTGTGAACTTCATGAAGGTATTTTAATAGGCCTAATTGGCTTCTAGCTACAAATCATTACTGAGATAATACCATGAAGGTAACACTTGATTACAGGCTATTACTTTTGATTGTCTGTTCACCCATATACAATTGGCATGCTCTTGATGCTGGCATATGTTTTATATCAGTAAAAGTGAAAATGTACTTTCAAGCAGAAAATAAATTATTTACAAGATGCGCATCAGACTGAATTTACACAGGAACACAGGATTCACTCTGATTTTCTCAAGGGTAACACTTAACTTCTTCTGCTGGTCTTGACACTGTGGGTTATTGAAGGATCCTGATTTGAAAGCAAGGGAAAGCTGAATGTCTCACTGAAAAGATATTCAGACTTCCTTTTGTCTTATTCAAATCTAAAACAACCTAATTGCATTATTTGTTGCGATTTTTATTCTAAATGCAAGTGCAAAAATCATGAGAAGCACACTGACTATAAACAGAGCTTAATTAAGAATTCCCATTCAGTAACTGATGTTAAAGCCTTGGCGTGGCGGATAGGTATAGGTAAGCCTTGGCGTGGCGGATAGGTATGTTTTCATTCTCCTCCCTTAATTAGATATCACATATTCTACAAAAGATGTATACCTTGGAGGCAGAGCCCCAGCCTTGATCAGTGTAATTGTGTGACTCTGGAGTTGTGAATAAAGACTTTGTAAGCGCCCATGGCACAGCCAGTGGAACAAAAACACTGGTCCCAACATCAATTAGGATGGTACCATTAGCATGGCTTTGTTTCCCAGTCCCATTGAGCCGCAGATCAAAATACAGTCAGGCAGTTTAATTACCCTCCACCCAGGGGTGGCCAAGCCTTTTGATTCGCCCTGCTTCTTTAATTCTAATATGTCACATTGTAGTAAGCCGGCCTATCTTTATACATGAAGAGCTCAGAGAGAATGTCCAGAATATTCGTAGTGGTAATGTCCCGAGTGCAATTACAATTCATTTAGATATGCAGGCTGTACTGAAAACACACAATTCATTCCAACATCCAATATGTGATCATTTCTATGATGGTAAAAAAAAAGTCCATAATTTAAGATATTAGTCCAAGTAGCCCATCAATCCACATAGAGTACTAATAACCAGTTGGTAAAAGTAATTGTTTTTTAAATGTGAGGAGCCATTAGATAAAGTTATCCGTTAACAACCTATTGGCGAGAGTGTGTGAGCACAGACATAGCCCTGGACGGATGGACTCAATGAAGGGAAAACTAGTTAGGAGAAGTTCATCTTTAATCGGGCATTGCACTTAGTCTTAGGGGGTTCTGACCACTTACAGTATGTACCAGATCAAGAGTGTCATATATTACCATTGACAGTGTGGTGAAACTAACTATAAAATATGAACAATAATAATAACATCTGCCGTGTCAGCTAAAAAGGGGTCTGGAAAAATGTCCCACTGTATAATAAATGTTGAGAGTAGGGCTTCACATTTTACAGGGTTATGGGCATTCTTAAATTATGATGTCCGGCTGCAGCGTGTTTTGGATATGTAATTGAAGGTAGACAAGGACGTAAAAGAAGAATTTTAGATTATATTGAAAAAGATTAATTTATCAGTTTATTGGTTTTGCTGTTAAGTGCATTTCATTTGAAGAGCTGGTAGCTACAGTATCTCCATTGTGTTTTTTTGCTGAATAGACATAAAAGCATCTGTAGATCTAAAAATGATTCTGACTCTTTATATAAAAATGACCCAGCTGTGGAAAAATTACTTGAATAAAATGTTGCAATCATTTTATGACTTTAATTCAGAGGATAAACGAAATAGGAGCTCTGAATATCTAAGGTGTCAGTACTTTTTAAAACTCATTCTCGCTTCTGGAATCCTTTCCGCTAAACCAAACACTGCAATCTGTTTGGTATTAAGACTCTGTTTTTTTCAAGTAGTCTACTAAATTGTAATGCCATTTTGCCAGAGCTTTTTCTTTTCTGTCCCACTGCAGAGAGAGGATGTAATGGTGTGTGGTTGAAATATTCCTCCATTGGAACTGTTGTTATCATCAGGGTTTATTCAGATCCACTCTCCCTGTCCCAGGCCAGGCACAGACATAGCAAAGCTATCATTACAGCTGAACCTTCACAAGGCATGACTTGGAGGTTTCACCAAGTCCACAATAACGTCATTCACTGGCCATACAGTATTATCTTTGGAGGACTATCACGTTTGACTTATTGCATTTGTAAAAAGGAATGTTAAACATTTTTTTTCATTTGATCAATAGTCAGCTCTTATTATTAGTACAAACAATAACACTTTATGTAGTGTCAGAAAAAAATATATACTTCATCACCTCAGTCTTTTAACACATTGTCAACATTTCTGTGTACCTCTAGCTGTCCAATAATTCCCAGGAAAATACAAATTTCCCTTTGACAAAACAGTAAAGCCGAATGGCTACAATCTCAGCTCATGAAAAGGCTGTACATTAGACTCCTTTCAAATCAAGCCAGCTTGCAACTGGTCTTATTTTGCTACTGAGTCGATTTTCCCCTTAAAATAACCCTCTTAAGGTTTTATGATGGCTCTTTATTGTTGCGGCTTTAAGCTGCCTGGTCAAATAAGGAAACAATTACAGGATGTTGGCCTGGAAATTGGTTCAATTTGCCAAATAGATTTATCTTCATTCTCATTGCAGATGAAAACATTCAGAGATTTTTGCCAGTTTATTAATCAGAAACATACCATACAATAATTTCAATATTATAAAGGGTATAATTATAATTTGGTTTAATTTTTCAAATGACTGTCAGCCAGGCCTGGAAACAATTAGGTCAATTATCTAGATATTTCTTTGTTACTCACTTAATTAAATCTCAAATGTCAAACTGAATAGCAGAGAAACAGAGAGCAGTAGCCTTTTTCTTTCATATTCTATAACCACGGATTTGATCAATAAAATATTTTCCATGTCTGGTATGGAGGATAAAATTATACGTTTTCTAATCTGTGGTGAGTCTAATAAAAGGCAGTCAATCAACCTAGAAGACATACATTGTCTATTCATAGAGAAAATATATTCCCTTTCTGTACGTTACATTTCTTTTTCACCCATACATTTGCATGAAGATGAGTAAAGTACAGTAGCTAAACTATTTGAAGTTTGTCGTCACTGGCATTGATCAGCGAAGCCTCACCTACAGTACATGACTTGTCAAAGGAGGTACGAACTATTAGAACTAAATGACTAGGATAAGTCTTTAAGCTTCAGGCAGGAGAGTCTTAAAAACAATCTCTGTGCCTGTGAACTCCTGAGCCAGGATCTGATTTAAAAAGAGATGAATGTACATGGCTTTGGCATGTTGCCATGCTGCCATTGCTTTCAGTGAGAGAGGGTGATGGAGGGATTTGTCTAATAACCGTTATTAAGAGTTTTAACTAATGCCTCTGCAGAAGTGATTTAATTTGGATAGAAAAGGAATGGTGAGGTAAAATATATGTCATTTACGGTTAGATACTAATGATGAAAAACAAGATGAGAGAGTTAGTATTTCAGTAGGATACGCTTGGTATTAGTTACAGATAGTCTGTGGACCAAAGACCAAAAATATATATTCAAGAGATGCACCAAAATGTGAAATGGTGACTTTTTACATTGGATAAAAGTAGAGAGTCAGAGCTAGAAAATGGTATATCATACACTACAGTTGAGGAACAACGGGACAGTAATTCTGCTTTGAAAGTTGATCAACTTGGAAAATCACTTTTGAGAAAATGGCCCTTGAATATTTTGGTACACATACTGGAGCGCTTTTCTTTGTCTACACCCATTCAGCATCATTCTACTGAAATGGTTACTTGCATAGTGGAGTCTTTTGTTTAGACATGTAGCTATCTAGCTAGCTATACAATTAACCATAATCCCAACTCATAACGTTACTGCCCTGCATGAATATGCAGATAGCTAACCAACCTAGATCAATGTTAGCTAGCTAAAATTAAGCTATAACTAGCTATGCAAATGGGCCTGAGATACACATACTATTACTACACAGATCATACATGTAACGTTAGATAGCTAGCCAGCCAGCTAGCTTTAGCTAGCTAACAGTACACTTTAACTTGAAATGAAAATGACAAAATTAGAAACGTGTAATATCTGAAAATGTAGCTAGCTAGACTTTCTTACCCGTATACATGGATGGACACTTCTCCCTCTCTGTCACAGATGGCATGAATGGTTGCCATTAGTTTGAAGATGTAATCCGGAGACAGGTATTTTATACAACAGCCCTCTTTTTGACTCCGTCTGCATATTTGCAATCAAACGCCAGAATTTTCTCCATCTCCTCATAGCCATTAAACTCAGTAACTGTTTTAAAGTCACCATTGGCCTCATGGTGAAATCCCTGAGCAGTTTCCTTCCTCTCCAGCAACTGAGTTAGTCAGGGAGGATGCCTGTATCTTTGTAGTGACTGGGTGTATTGATACACCATCCAAAGTGTATTTAATAACTTCACCATACTCAAAGGGATATTCAATGGTGCCCTTCTTTGCGAGGCATTGGAAAACCTCTTTGGTCTTTGTGGTTGAATCTGTGTTTGAAAATCACTGCTCGACTAAGGGACCTTACAGATAATTGTATGTGTATGGCAAAGAGATGAGGTAGTCCATGCAACTTATTATGTGACTTGTTAAGCAAATGTTTACTCCTGCACTTATTTAGGTTTGCCATCACAAAGTGGTTGAATACCTATTGACTTAAGACATTTCAGCTTTTCCTTTTTAATTAATTTGTAAAACTTTCGAAAAACATAAATCCACTTTGACATTATGGGGTATTGTATGTAGCCCAGTGACAATTGTTTTGTAATTGAATACATTTTCAATTCAGGCTGAAACACAACAAAATGTGTAAAAAGTCATGGGATGTAAATACTTTCTGAAGGCCCTGTACTTCACAACTCTCATTTACTTCACAACTCTCATTTATATCACAACTCTCATTTACTTCACAACTCTCATTTACTTCACAACTCTCATTTATATCACAACTCTCATTTACTTCACAACTGTCATTTATATCACAACTGTCATTTACTTCACAACTCTCATTTACTTCACAACTGTCATTTACTTCACAACTGTCATTTACTTCACAACTGTCATTTACTTCACAACTCTCATTTACTTCACAACGGTTATTTACTTCACAACGGTTATTTACTTCACCATTGTCATTTATTTTGATAAACAAATACAGAACAGTACACATGTGTAACACTTTACGTTTGGTTAACATTTTAAGTTTTCTTTTACATCGATATTGTGTTTATTGTGGCATAGGTAATATTGTTTGGTATACTGTAGGTCAATGTCACCCTAGATTTAGAAGTGTGTGGTATTTCTTTGGAACATTTAACAAAGAATGTATACTTTTGCAATGTTCTTCTCCAAAATGCACAATCTATCTTACAAGTGAACAAACAGAAACTCCTGCAAGGGAAGAGAAAGATAATATTATATTATTCCACACACTCCCTCTAGAGTGTATTGTCACTTACATTTGGCTTTCATTGTGTGTTTGCCCCAGGCGCCAGCCTGTACGGGAGCCAACAGTGATTTGGTTTATAGAGATCATATGGCAAGGAACCGAGCCTTGCAGAAGCAGATTTTATGTATTTCCTATGATTTGAGCCTGGGTTTATTCTTTCCCGGTGTGGAACAGACACCCCTACAGCACGGTGTGGAACAGACACCCCTACAGCACATGCACTGGGCCGAGGATGAGCGATGGAGCGGGCCAATTAAACTACAATATACGCACTGTTTTCACACGTCTCGGGTTGCATTTCCTATCAGGAGGAACGGGGGCTCTGAAAAGGATCCAAATGTGGGCAGGAAACCACACAGAGTGAAGGTTGCTTTTGTTATTAACAATTAATGTAACCAGCCTCGACTGGGATCAGCTGCAGGGAAAGAGAGGGCTCTATCAGGATCCCTGACATGAAAAAGAGAAGACGACTGAGGGAGAAGTTTAGTCGACAGCAAGATCGCAGAAACAGTGTAACAGCAATATAGCCTAAAAGCTTTTCTATTTCAGAGGGTGGTTGGAGTGAATGAGAAGAGTTCCTTATTTTTTTTAAATAAAGTCTTTGTGGCTAAGTTTGATCAGATCACACAGGACTGTCTGCTGGTCATGCCCCCTCTCACCCCCCTTCTCCCATACGCAGTGCCACTCTTCATTAATGTGACCAAAATGTCATCAACTAGTTTAATACCCCTTAATATCACTGTATCATTTACATTCCCTAGCATACTGGAAATGAGTCCCAGCTGGGGAGTTTGGAAACCCAAAGAGAGAGAGAGAGAGAGAGAGAGAGAGAGAGAGAGAGAGAGAGAGAGAGAGAGAGAGAGAGAGACAGAGAGAGACAGAGAGAGAGAGAGAGAGAGAGAGAGAGAGAGAGAGAGACAGAGAGAGAGAGAGAGAGACAGAGAGAGAGAGAGAGACAGAGACAGAGACAGAGACAGAGACAGAGACAGAGAGAGAGAGAGAGAGAGAGAGAGAGAGAGAGAGAGAGAGAGAGAGACAGACAGAGAGAGAGAGAAAGTTAGAGCGAGAGAGCGAGAGAGAGGGAGAGAGAGAGCGAGAGAGAGAGAGAGAGAGCGAGAGAGAGAGAGAGAGAGAGAGAGAGAGAGAGAAAAGGGGTGAAGGGGAGGGGAGGGGATTGACAGGCTATTTAGATGTGCTACTTCACTTTGCATTAGAGTGTACAATATCAGACATGGGGAGCCAAAGTGAGGCCAGATTTCAGGCGGTGCTAGTCAGGCCTGGAGCGACGGATCACTTACCTCAGGAAATCAAAGTCAATGGCAGAGGATTTGACCAGGAGTGGAGCCCAGCTCCCCGGCAGAAAAAAGTGTGAAACCTGGAGAAAAGAAAGAGAGACTCATTGAGAAAATCCATTACTGCTTGAGAAGCCAACAAGCATGAAAGGAGACGTCTTGTTAAATCGGTTGCTTGATAAAGCAGGTCTTTGGCTTGGTGAGATCGCTCAGAGTCAGAGCCTCCGACTGGGAACATCAGACAGAGAGAGGACCTTATTGATACAGGGAGATGTTTAGAGAGTCACCACTGGCTATACAGACCAGAACATCTTCTCTGTGTATCATGTAGAGAAAAAGTTCTGGGTAGAAACCTACTGCCAGTGTTTCAGTGTTTCTGACTCCCTGCAGGCTTCTAGACTTCAGCCTCCAACCAGAACACCATGCTGCCTACCCTATGATCCCACTTCAGTCAGACACTCAATCCTTGGCTGCTTTACCTCTGGGTTTTGCTCAATGTTTAAATCTTTGCCCTGGGTAGTGAAAAACAAGTTACATTTGACAGGAAATGTTGTTTCTTAAAGTGACTTTTCGCAGGTTATTTTCTTAACAATTTAAGTATTTCAGCACCTTTCACAAGCCAGTCAAGTACAGGTGTATCTACTGATAGCTAGGGTAACAGAATAACCTTAAAGCTAGAATCCTAAGTTGCTACATCAATTTTTTTACTTATAAATTAATAATATATACCCCTTTATTCTTGAAGAATATAACTTAGAAATGCCTCATGAGCTTAGTTAACTGTCTTACTGTAACGATTCTTGTCTGGTGAAGGAGAAGAGGACCAAAATGCAGCGTGGTAAGTGTTCGTCATATTTTAATTGAAACTGAACACTACACAAAAATAGTAACGATGAGAAAACGAAACAGTTCTGAAGGTGAACAGACACTAAAACAGAAAATAAACACCCACAACCAAAATGGGTAAAACAGGCTACCTAAGTATGATTCTCAATCAGAGACAATGATCGACAGCTGCCTCTGATTGAGAACCATACCAGGCCAAACACAGAAATACAATAACATAGAAAAAATAACATAGACTACCCACCCCAACTCACGCCCTGACCAACCTAACACAAAGACATAAAAAAGGAACTAAGGTCAGAACGTGACACTTACCCCATCTGAACCAAAATATACGCTTTTTTTACTACAATGTTTGTAAACATTCTATAGCCTCAAAACATGGTTTAAACTATACTTTTGATATAATGGGTCATCAGTTCTTTGGGCAGCTAATTGGGCAGATTTGATGCCACTCAAGACTGTTTTGCGTGGCTGATTGGGCTCCACGATGAATCGATAAGCCGGCGACCAGTGCACTGGTGTTGTATCGAGGTACCACTGAGGTATTTATTAGGTAGACCTATCTAGTACCAGAGTCTCTCTCCTGTCCGGAGCAGCCAGAGTCTCCCTCCTGTCGGCCCCCACCCCTTTTGCCTCCAGAACAAACTGAATTATTCGGGGCATGGACACGTTGCTCAGTTGGTATCAAGGGACCTAACGTGTGCCAGGAAAGCATCCCCACACCATTACATCATACCCACCAGCCTGTACTGTTGACACCAGGCATGATGGGCCCATGGACTCATGCTGCTTACACCAAATCCTGACTCTGCTGCAGCATGCCACAACAGGAACCATGATTTGTTAGACCAGGTGATGTTTTTCCACTCCTCAATTGTCCAGTGTTGGTGATTGCGCACCCACTGAAGCCGCTTTTTCTTGGTTGTAGCTGATAAGAGTGGAACCCGGGGTGATCGTCTATTGCAATGGTACATCCGTGACAAGGACTGACGAGTTGTGCGTTCCGAGATGCCGTTCTGCACACCACTGTTGTACTGCGACACTATTTGCCTGTTTGTGTCCTGCCTGTTAGCTTGCACGATTCTTGCCGTTCTCCTTAGACCTCTCATCAAGGAGTTGTTTTAGCGCACAGGACTACCGCTGACTGGATGTTTTTTAATCGATTCTCGATTAACCCTAGACACAGTCGTGCGTGAAAAGCCCAGAAGGCCGGCCGTTTCTGAGATACTGGAACCAGCACACCTGGCACCGACGATCATATCAAACTCAAAGTTGCTTAGGTCACTTGTTTTGCCCATTCTAACGTTCAATCGAACAGTACCTGGATTCCTTGATGCCTGTCTGCCTGCTTTATATAGCAAGCTAAGGCCACGTGACTCACTGTCTGTAGGAGTGAACCATTTTTTGTGTGTACCTAATAAACTGGCCACTGAGTGTATATGCTGAGTGTATGTGCTTCTTACTGGGCAGCTGTATCACAGTCGTGTCGCTGACGGTAGCTAACTTGGCAACCGCAACAACCAGTGGGCGAAATCTGCCGTGTTCACGCTGGGTTCATAGCCAAAAAAGTATCCCAGTGGCAGAAATCTGGATATAATGACGAGATGCACATTCATGCTTTCACCCTAACAATGGGAGTCATTGGGAAGGCAGAAGACAGGCTTAGGTCCAAATTAAGCCCATAGAAATGCATTGGACAGATTTTGGAAACCTCTCGCTTTGCCTCTTCCTCTCTGAGTAGTCACCGCCTGCTTCGGCGAAATGGCTGCGAATTGTACACCGCTGAAGTTGGTCTCCACCACCTAGCTCACCCAGCAAAGCTGCTCAATTAACAAAGGAATGTTTGGTGGGAAAGAGGGGCCGAGCACTGAGAGTTATACAGTACTGATTATCGCCATCTAAATTGGAGGTGTGAATTGCAGGCTATTAGCCTACCAAGTGCCATGTGCTCAGGTGCTAAAAGCCACATTAGCCTAGACATAAAAAAACATGTTTCAAAGTTGATACATGTGCATCCAGCTGAGTCAACTTATTTATAAATAAACTGTATTACATTAAATAAAACATTGAAAAATGTTGAGACTACAGGAAATAGGTTACCTGCTATGTTAAACAACTGCAGTAATGATTGCTTTGGTTGTCAACAGCCTTGTGGCTATTGTACATTTACATTTAAGTCATTTAGCAGACGCTCTTATCCAGAGCGACTTACAAATTGGAAAGTTCATACATATTCATCCTGGTCCCCCCGTGGGGAATGAACCCACAACCCTGGCGTTGCAAGCGCCATGCTCTACCAACTGAGCCACACGGGACCACACGGGACCATTGTAGTCCCATTGTTGACCTTAGAAAAACAGGGACCTCTAAAGTAGTCCCAGGTGAGGCAGGCAGCATGCGAGGGGGGGGGGGCAACTCCGCAGGCGCCCTACCTAGTCAGTCTGGAACACGACTATTATTTCCTCGGTTGATCCACAATCAAAACAATGGAGTGTTCTTCTGTCTGTCCAGCCACTGATGGCTCCACAGTGATGGCTTTAGTTCTAACCCCCTTCCTCCAATCTGATCTTCTGTTCCCACAAAACTTCATGCCACTCTCTCTTAGAGGATTTGAAAGACTTTTCAGTGCACAATATTCAATTGCTTAAAGGCTGCAATCTGTTTGAGGCAAGCAGTGCTCAGTTGAAAGATGCTCTGAGCATAAACCGATTTGAATCGTATGATGGGGAATTTTCTATGCATCACTGAATACATTGAGATCTGTTGACTGTACGGCTGTGTTTGTTTGTCATTATCTAAGTTTGCATTGACCTCAGTGGAGGCTGCTGAGGGGAGGATGGCTCATAATAATGGCTGGAACGGAGCACATGGAATGGTATCAAACACATGGAAACCATGTGTTTGATGTATTTGATACCATTCCACTAATTCTGCTCCAGCCATTACCACGAGCCCGTCCTCCCCAATTAAGGTTCCACCAACCTCCTGTGATTGACCTTCAGTATGTTTACCTTCTATGTGTTTGTGGTTTTGAGAGATGTGTTTTGGCACTGTCTCCATTGGGCCAAGGTGAGAAGCATCAGGTACGTTCCACCTGCGGTACGACCATTGACCCCTTAATCGTCTTGGCTATCCTAAGCTGCTGCATCCCCCATTAGATTTGTTTTTAATGCACTGTGATTTTTCCTCCCTCCAAAGCTGCTCTTTTTATCTTCTTCCTGCTGTGTGGATGAAACCCCAGTGTAGCCAAGACAAGCCTCAAATCCCTCATATCCGGACAAGTAGGCAAATACAGCTCAATCAGCCACTGCAAAAAAACAGTTTACCTCTGCTGAATTTAGACTAAGGCAAAATGTTGTTTGTAGACAAACCATTAGAGGAATTTTCTGCTTCTGATTACTTTTACTGCTATTTATTTAGCTTTGAAATCAATTAGTCATTTTCTTATATGGTTATTTCTCCCTCAGAGGATCTGACTTCTTTCAGATGTTGTGTTGTGTTGTCGTTCTGCGATTTTCATGGTCCTTACACCTGATTTATATAAATGTAATCATATGCATCTTTGATTCTGTTTTTGGTCTGCTGATATGATCACTATTGATAATGAAATAATGACTATAATGAGATAAACCACATCTGAATCAACAGCGTGACATTGACCTGAATGTAGAATGTGATCAGCTAAATTCACTTACCGCTGTCTCTTAAAGTCAACTTCCTTTCAAGTTACAAAATTATTTTCCCCCCCAAAGTTATTGTCATTAATCTTACTGGAAAATGTGCAACAAATGAGAACCTGTTTCACCATATACACCAGGGGTCATCAACTAGATTCAGCCGCGGGACAATTTTTTTCTTGAGCGGATGGTCGGGGGCCGGAACATAATTATAAATAACTGGTGGGCCGCCTGTTGGAGAACCCTGATATACACCATTAAAGGCTATATAAAGACAACTGTCTGAAGGGAAGCTTTATGTGATTTATGTTGTACCAAATTATGTGATGGTATATAGTTTATACTATATGTAGTACCATAAAATATATAGTATATTCTAGGAATCTGAAAGGCTACAACATTAACAATTGTCCCTCTTACCCCCCCCTCTCTCTCTCTCTCTCTCTCTCTCTCACTCCCCCTCCTCTTTTTCTCTCTCTCTCTCTCACTCATAAAATTTTCCTTTGTATCTCTCCCTCCCTCTCTCTCTCTCGCACACACTTATATTTCACCTCCCTTCCTCTCTTTCTCTCTCTTTCCTTCTCTCCCTCTTGCACCCCCCCACTCTCTCACACACACTCGCATACACAGACTCAAATGTCACTGAAGTTTGATTTGAATCTGAAAGATATTAATTATCTTCTTATTACTTTTCAGCCCAGACATTTCTTGGTTTGGGAAGTATCTGGGTCATTTCAAAAGAAAACACTTTATCATCATTTACTCATAACCTAAAGGCACTGTCTACCTACCGGCAAACCCCCTCAACAATTTAGTACTTTGTGCTGTTGGTTATAAAACCCTTCTGGAATAGAGCAATGTGACTCAAGCTTCCAAAGAATGAAGATTTGTCTTCAAACCAAATGAATACTTGGCAGGTTCCCAGAGTTTTTCTAACTTTGCTTCCAAATCACTGATAAGGAAGCCCACAGAAATGTACTGTGTAGTAGGAACTTCAATCAATACCACATACTATGTAATAACAAGACATTATCTCATGTTGAAGCTATGTTTTGATTGTTACTGTATATATCATGTTCTTCTTACTGTCTGTATTTTTCTTCTAGAACGTTACAACGTCAAACATCTGGATTGATGTAGCCTATGCTGTGAATGTGATAATGTTTTTAATATAATATATCATTAAAAAGGGTTTATCAAGTGCTGATATTGTATTTATATTTAACTAGGCAAGTCAGTTAAGAACAAATTCTTATTTACAATGACGGCCTACATCGGCCAAACCTGGACGATGCTGGAGCAATTGTGCACAGCCCTATGGGACTCCCAATCACGGCCGGTTGTGATACAGCCTGGATTCGAACCAGGGTGTCTGTAGTGATGCCTCTAGCACTGAGATGCAGTGCTTTAGATCGTGGTGCCACTCTGGAGCCCAATAGGAGCAGTTTCAGGATTATTACTTAGATACAGTATACAGTACAAGTAAATAGCTTATGTGCATGTCCTATACTGAGTACTGGAATGTGGATTTCCTGTCTTACTTCAGTGTGAAAGAAAAATTGAAAATGTGTATCAGATGGTATTCCTATTTACTGGGTCATCCCTTAGGATCAAACAGAGGCACAGTCACGAAGCTGAAAAGATGCCCAAAACGTTCCATTATTGTATGTTTGTATATCCCCTATTTTAATTGGGTCACAAATCACATTTTATTTTCAATCAAACTGCTTAGAAGTTCTCTACGGCATGTATAACCCACAGCTTGAGAATATAATATACTGTTCTTTTAACTTGTAAAGCAGTGTGTATAGAGGGTTGTGGCATTCCCATGAGTGCTTTGACTTGTAATAAGGAACACTGACTTCATTTATTTTAATTATGAGTGGTGAAAAAAGTGATGTATATTGCAAAGCACCACCTGCATTTGAGAGGGGAGTTGAGGATTGGGGGGAAAGCAGGACAAAAAGAGCCATTGTTGTTGGGTGTAGGTCAGCGTTGCCAGGCTGCAGCTCTCTAGAACATTCCGTGGTGTCACATAATACTGTCAGTTTCCTGTTGGAAGTGCCAGCCCAGAAAGAATGAGTGTGCTTGAAAGTGTGTCTAAATGTGTGTGTGGCGTGTGTGTGTGTGTGTGTGTGTGTGTGTATGTGTGTGTGTGTGTGTGTGCATGTGCGTGCAGTACGTGCATGTGTGTGTTCATAGGAGCGATGGTGGTGGTGGTCTAGACAAGACCCATAATTCTGTTGGACATTTTTAAAGCGAGTTATCCCATGTCCTCTGGAACATGTCTGTTTCAGTCAGATTCTCTGAGTACTACTTCTTATGTCCAGTATGTATCACCAGATGTAATCTCCACCAGAGAGGACAGGTGTGCCCTCATGTCAGATGTTACAATGAGTTTTCATCCTAGTGAACAGGCTTTGACGGGGCAGATATCCTTCTCAGCCATCTGTCTATCTGTCTGTCAGAACGTATGGCACAGAACACAACACGACTCCTCTGCTCAGGAGCAGGCCTGTACTTAAAATGTTATATAGGGTGCTCCGTGAACACAGTCATGAGCAGAAGGCTGCCAGTGAAATAGCTCACCTGTACTCAGCATGAGACTGTAACCAGAAACACTCCTTCTGGAGAGGACCCAGCCAAGAGGACAGACAGCAGCCTGTTGCTGCAAGGGAAGCTCATGCCTAGTAATGATCATCATCTCTGTTCATCTCTGTGAAGTATACTTTGTATGCTGACGACTGAACACTGTCAATTGTTTAAGTGAACTGGGAAAAACAATAATGTTGTCCTCATGAATAAACCATGCAATCCACTTAAAAGCCTCTAAGTTCATTGTTGCTCTGTTAGCAGTTTTTGAAAGTTATTTTGCACGTCCAAGAACCACTGAACAGAAAAGAGAGCTCTTTATATTTATGAATTGTATTTAAATTGGGTGTTTTTGCCTACCAGTATGCCATTATCACTTTGCTAAGAGGGGCACTCATATAGATGATTTCTCTCATTTTTCTTATTTTTACATATGCTGTCTGTGGACAATATAGAGACAGGCAGTGTTTGCCTTAGTTAGTCACTGCCCTCTTGTTTCAGTGAACCACCACCCCTGTTAAATATAGCACTATGGAGCTGTTCATGTGCCATTTGATCTAGCAGCAGAGAAGTGATTGTTAGTTTGCAGGGCTGAGGATTGTGTTATTCACCACATTTACATGCACGCCAATATCCAGATATTATTCGGTATACTCAAGTTTTCTGTTTTTGAGTTGACACATATAATCGTCATATCCCGTTTACAATAACCTGAATAATCTCGTATCCCGGTTTTGAGAAACCCGAATAAGATGCCTGGGATATGCTGATCTTAGATGGGATTCTGTGGCATGTAAACATCTGGCTCAGTTTCACATAGTAGGACTGTTGAAGTTCAGATGGGAAGAGTAGTAGTTGGAATAGTAACTGAAGTAACTGAAGTCTTGTCACTGACTTTAGGCCTCACATGTAGCACATTATAATATTTAATCCTGCAGAATTAAGTGTTTCTTGCAGTAAAATTATAGACCAAATGTACATTGTGTGGAGACATATGACATTTGAGTGGGAGCTTTCAAAATACAGAACTCATCCCCGAACAGAACTCATCCCCGTATCATACAGGGATGATTTCTGTATTTTGAAAGTTACATATCTTGAAAACTTGATTGCTGACAAGCAAAACATTTTGGAACTATGTCAACAATGGACTAATGAAACCAATACCAAAAGATAGTTTGGGGTGGAGTTTTCATTTAACATAAGTTATTTTAAATTATTTATACTTTTACTTTGGATACTTAAGTATATTTTAGGAATTACATTTACTTTTGATACTTAAGTATATATATAACCAAATACTTTTAGACTTTTACTCAAGTAGTATTTTACTGGGTGACTTTCACTTTTACTTGAGTCCTTTGCTATTAAGGTATCTTTACTTTTACTCAAGTATGACAATTGGGTACTTTTTCAGCAACATAAAAGCTGACAGTTTTTCCACTTTCAACCACAGAAAATAAACATCCAATACGAACTGAAATACTTTCAGAAACATGTTGGATCATTTCACAGCTTTTAATTTCCTTAAAACCGGTCAACAAAATGTAATTTGGAA
This sequence comes from Salvelinus namaycush, assembly GCF_016432855.1. Classification (NCBI taxonomy): domain Eukaryota; kingdom Metazoa; phylum Chordata; class Actinopteri; order Salmoniformes; family Salmonidae; genus Salvelinus; species Salvelinus namaycush. The sequence continues at coordinate 76,797,182 of NC_052307.1, forward strand.
ATTTTGCATGGAAAATATCCCCGGTACCTAAACATCTTCGCTCCACAAGAGAAGCAGAAATAAAAGACAACTTTACCGATGTCAACTAGATTGTTGATGATGCATTCATTCTTTATTTAGTATTCTAGAGCGTCAAGTAATGACAGAAGAGAAGCTGCATGTATCTAATAATAGACAAGTTGACTAACAAATAGCCTTCCTAATATCGGAAATTATAAGCAGAAAAAATATGTAAATGAGGCTTGTATTTTGATTTGTTGTTTTTCTCGCACCTCCTGCTAAAAAATATTACCTCCGTCTCTGAGCAAATTAGGAATATTCTGTTTATTCATGGATACAGGGATACTCGTGAGCGGGATATCAAAGATGCATGTAAACATCGTATCCTGAATAAGACCTTAACTGGGATATGAGCTATTATCCGTAACACTGTGCGCATGTAAACGTGGTCACTGTGTGTTTAACCCTGGCATTGGTATCACACAGCTACTCACTCGTAACTTTTCTTCCATAGTGCTGTAATGTACTCAACAGGGAGAGAAAGCCCTTAAACATTACGCTGGTGAAAATGTGTAAATGAGACTTGGCCTGGCTGGGCTCCGGAGCTGTGTATCTAGGCAGAGCAGACATTAACGAGGAGTGAGAGACCGGGTGATTTAGAGGGGAAGCAGCCCCACACCACAGAAGGTTAATAAACCCAAATAATATATCTCCAGGCTGTAATTAAGAGAATTTTGATTCAACAATGAAGTCATGATCAAGTCATTTAGACAGTACCGCAGCCAGCAAAGTCCCATTTAGACATGTTTACATTATATTGGATTTTCCTCCTCAGGCAAGTCTCGCAGTGTTCTCCATGGCAACCCGTTGTCACCTGAGAGTAGAGACAGACTGGTGGTTGGTTCTGTGATGGCATGTGTCTGAGGCACTGGCGTACCTACCTGCCAGGGGCGCGAAGCGGAGGAGTGGGCCACTGCCATGCACCCCCACCTTGTCTAATAACACCACTGGGCCTTATTAGTCAGCCTAATAGAATTACTGCCATTGTGTAAGGGCTGGTTTGTGACTGGCAGAGGGAAATGAAGCCATCCATGCTGTGGATGGTGGCTGAGAAGCAGAGACCCTCTTATTGTGAGGGGTGGGGGAGAAGAAGAGCAGCATGAGAACCTGGTAGAGACATGTTTGTTGAGTCCAATAATTGTTATTGTTACGGCTATCGTCATATTCTTCCTCCTCCTCGGACGAGGAGAGGCGAGACGGATCGGACCAATACGCAGAGTGGTTAGTGTTCATAATGATTTATTAAAACGAAACTGAATACTGAATTACAAAACAAATAAACGAAGTGCATAAACCGATACAGTACCGTGTGGTGCAACAAACACAGACACGGAAACAAACACCCACAAAACACACGTGAAACCCAGGCTGCCTAAGTATGATTCTCAATCAGGGACAACGATTGACAGCTGTCTCTGATTGAGAATCATACCAGGCCGAACACAAACATCCCAACATAGAAAATCAAACATAGACAAACCCACCCAACTCACGCCCTGACCAACTAAATAAATACAAGAAAAAGGAAAACAGGTCAGGAACGTGACACAACCCCCCCCTTAAGGTGCGAACTCCGGGCGCACCAGCATAAACTCTAGGGGAGGGTCTGGGTGGGCGTCTGTCCACGGTGGCGGCTCTGGCGCTGGTCGTGGTCCCCACCCCACCATAGTCAAACCCCGCTTCCGTGGCCTCCTCCCAATGGCCACCCTCCATGTCAATCCCACTATACCAAAGGGCAGCACCGGACTGAGGGGCAGCTCCGGACTGAGGGACAGCACCGGACTGAGGGGCGGATCCTGGCTGGCTGGCTCTGGCGGATCCTGGCTGGCTGGCTCTGGCGGATCCTGGCTGGCTGGCTCTGGCGGCTCCTGGCTGGCTGGCTCTGGCGGCTCCTGGCTGGCTGGCTCTGGCGGCTCCTGACTGGCTGGCTCTGGCGGCTCCTGGCTGGCTGGCTCTGGCAGCTCCTGGCTGGCTGGCTCTGGCAGCTCCTGGCTGGCTGGCTCTGGCAGCTCCTGGCTGGCTGGCTCAGGCAGCTCCTGGCTGGCTGGCTCAGGCAGCTCCTGGCTGGCTGGCTCAGGCAGCTCCTGGCTGGCTGGCTCTGGCTGGTCCTGGCTGGACGGCTCTGGCTGGTCCTGGCTGGACGGCTCTGAAGGCTCAGTACAGACGGACAGCGCTGGGCAGGCAGACAGTTCAGACAGCGCTGGGAAGGCAGGCAGTTCAGACAGCGCTGGGAAGGCAGGCAGTTCAGACAGCGCTGGGAAGGCAGGCAGTTCAGACAGCGCTGGGAAAGCAGGCAGTTCAGACAGCGCTGGGAAGGCAGGCAGTTCAGACTCAGGCTGCGCTGGAGAGGAGGAAAGCTCTGACAGCGCTGGACAGGTGGGAGCAGCTGGAGAGAGAACCCGGAGAGACAGCCTGGTACGGGGGGCTGCCACCGGAGGACTGGTACGTGGAGGTGGCACCGGGTATACCGGACCGTGAAGGAGGACACGCGCTCTTGAGCACCGAGCCTCCCCAACCCTACCAGGTTGAATGGTCCCCGTAGCCCTGCCAGTGCGGCGAGGTGGAATAGCCCGCACTGGGCTATGCTGGCGAACCGGGGACACCATCTGTAAGGCTGGTTCATGGCACCCGGCTCGATGCCCAACCTAGCCCTACCAGTGCGGCGAGGTGGAATAGGCCGCACTGGGCTAAGCACGCGTACTGGGGACACCGTGCGCTTTACCGCATAACACGGTGTCTGACCAGTACGACGCCCTCTCACTCCACGGTAAGCACGGGGAGTTGGCTCAGGTATCCTACCCGGCTTTGCCACACTCCGCGTGTGTCCCCCCCCCCAAGAAATTTTTGGGTCTGACTCTCGGGCTCCCAACCGCGTCGCCGCGCTGCCTCCTCATACCAGCGCCTCTCTGCCTTCGCTGCCTCCAACTCCGCCTTGGGACGGCGATATTCCCCTGGCTGAGCCCAGGGTCCTTTGCCGTCCAGAATCTCTTCCCAAGTCCAGGAGTCCTGGGTTTTTTCCCGCTGCTGTTGCCGCCCTTCTCCACTCCGCTTGGTCCATTGGTGGTGGGTGTTTCTGTTACGGCTATCGTCATATTCTTCCTCCTCCTCGGACGAGGAGAGGCGAGACGGATCGGACCAATACGCAGAGTGGTTAGTGTTCATAATGATTTATTAAAACGAAACTGAATACTGAATTACAAAACAAATAAACGAAGTGCATAAACCGATACAGTACCGTGTGGTGCAACAAACACAGACACGGAAACAAACACCCACAAAACACACGTGAAACCCAGGCTGCCTAAGTATGATTCTCAATCAGGGACAACGATTGACAGCTGTCTCTGATTGAGAATCATACCCGGCCGAACACAAACATCCCAACATAGAAAATCAAACATAGACAAACCCACCCAACTCACGCCCTGACCAACTAAATAAATACAAGAAAAAGGAAAACAGGTCAGGAACGTGACAGTTATATAGTATTTGTGAGTTGTTGTCCCCACAGCAAGACCCACCCACTCCGTAAAATCCATCTAATTGTGATTTAGATGTGATTGTTATTTGCCACAGTAATTGCTCTACTTTCTTTTTGTTTTGGTCCCGAGCTGTAATCACAGGCTACAGGATACAAGTTCATTTCCCCCCCAACTTAATATGAAATCTGATATACAGTTGAAGTCGGAAGTTCATATACACCTTAGCCAAATACATTTAAACTCAGTTTTTCACAATTCCTGACATGTAATCCTATTAAAGATTCCCTGATTTATTTCAGCTTTTATTTTCATCACATTCCCAGTGGGTCAGAAGTTTACATACACTCAATTAGTATTTAGTAGCATTGCCTTTAAATTGTTTAACTTGGGTCAAACGTTTCGAGTAGCCTTCCACAAACTTCCCACAAAAAGTTGGGTGAATTATGGCCCATTCCTCCTGACAGAGCTGGTGTAACTGGGTCAGGTTTGTAGGCCTCCTTGCTCACACACGCTTTTTCAGTTCTGCCCACACATTTTCTATAGGAATGAGGTCAGGGTTTGTGATGGCCACTCCAATTCCTTTGACTTTGTTGTCCTTAAGCCATTTTGCCACAACTTTGGAAGTATGCTTGGGGTCATTGTTATTATTATTTGACCCTGCTGGTCATCTATGAACATTTGAACATCTTGGCCATGTTCTGTTATAATCTCCACCCGGCACAGCCAGAAGAGGACTGGCCACCCCTCATAGCTTGCTTCCTCGATAGGTTTCTTCCTAGGTTCTGGCCTTTCTTTTTTCCTAGCCACCGTGCTTCTACACCTGCTTAGCTTGCTGTTTGGGGATTTAGCACTTTGTGACATCAGCTGCTGTAAGAAGGGCTTTATAAATACATTTGATTGATTGATTGTCCATTTGGAAGGCCCATTTGCGACCAAGCTTTAACTACCTGACTGTTGTCTTGAGATGTTGCTTCAATATATCCACATAATTTTCCTTCCTCATGATGCCATCTATTTTGTGAAGTGCACCAGTCCCTCCTGCAGCAAAGCACAACCACAACATGATGTTGCCACCCCCGTGCTTCATGGTTGGGATGGTGTTCTTCGGCTTGCAAGCCCCCCCTCTTTCCTCAAAACATAACTATGGTCCTTATGGCCAAAGAGTTCTATTTTTGTTTCATCAGACCAGAGGACATTTCTCCAAGATCTTTGTCCCCTTGTGCAGTTGCAAACCACAGTCTGGCTTTTTTATGGCAGTTTTGGAGCAGTGGCTTCTTCCTTGCTGAGCGGCCTTTCAGGTTATGTCGATATAGGACTCGTTTTACTGTGAATATAGATACTTTTGTACCTGTTATCTCCAGCATCTTCACAAGGTCCTTTGCTGTTGTTCTGGGATTGATTTGCACTTTTCACACCACAGTACGTTCATCTCTAGGAGACAGAACGCGTCTCCTTCCTGAGCGGTATGATGGCTGCGTGGTCCCATGGTGTTTATACTTGTTACTACTGTTTGTACAGATGAACGTGGTACCTTCAGGCATTTGGAAATTGCTCCCAAGGTTGAACCAGACTTGTGGAGGTCCACAATTTTTTTTCTGAGGTCTTGGCTGATTTCTTTTGATGTTTCCATGATGTCAAGCAAAGAGGCACTGAGTTTGAAGGTAGGCCTTGAAATACATCCACAGGAACACCTCCAATTGACTCAAATGATGTCAATTAGCCTATCAGAACTTCTAAAGCCATGACATAATTTTCTGGAATTTTCCAAGCTGTTTAACCCAGTCATCGTAGTGTATGTAAACTTCTGGCAGACTGGAATTGTGATACAGTGAAATAAACTGTCTGTAAACAATTGTTGGAAAAATTACTTGTGCCGTGCACAAAGTAGATGTCCAAACCGACTTGCCAAAACTATAGTTTGTTTACAATAAATTTGTGGAGTGGTTGAAAAACGAGTTTTAATGACTCCAACCTAAGTGTATGTAAACTTCCGACTTCAACTGTAAGTATGGACCTTCAGATTAATGTCAATAGAAAATTTACGTAGCTCCTCTAAAGAACTAGTGTGTCTGTGAAACTGATGTGACAGGCATTTTTGTACGGAGATGTCTCATGTTGCACCTGCCTATCAATCAACAAAAGAGCAGACCATTCACTTCCCTTTTCTCCAATGCTCAATTAACAACAAATCAAAACACAGTGCCGCTGCTACATACCGAGGGTGAATAGCGGAGCCACAAACATTTATTTTTTGTGCCTCTGCTCCAGAATTTAATTAGCCTTTTTTCTAACCTGTGAGCCCATCATTTCAGCTCTGCTGTAAGACGCAGAATTAATGAAGCCGTTTTCTGCCCCCAGATTTTCACACCGCGGCTTTGAACATCTGCAGCCTGTCATGTATCATCCTATTAATTTCTACTTAATTTGATCCTAATATGTGCCTACACGAGGAGCCAGATGTTGCCGTCCACTGTGGCACACTAAGATTTGTTTGGGGGAGTTTTTGCACAGGACCCTGGGTGGGTCTAAGGCGGGCAGAGTGTATTTGAGTGTATTTTCATTAATATATAGAATAGATTGGTGATTTCCTTTTTTATATATAGGTTTTTACTGTCAGTGCACACTGAAATCAATCAGCATTTGACAAGGTCCCTGTGGATAGGACTTAGAATTAATTTTTCATTTTCATTAATTCCAACAGGACGGTTTACAACATCATCATCCAGCAGATATATCTGTTCCAAACAAGTAAGTCCATTTTTATGATTGTTTTTTTTTGGCAGAGGCTTACAAAGGAAAAATGTCAAATCAATCATAATCTCTAGCATCATTTTGGTACTCAACATAAAATATGTTTTTAGTTAATGAAAAGTCAGGAGGTAGTGTAATAACTGTCAACAAATGTCAGGTGAAATTGGCAAAGTAGGCAAACAAGCTCTTCAAATGTGTCAATAACTGTGATAAACATTAGCAGAACTATGGAGAATTTCATACTGTAATAATAAGAAAATGTGTTCCATCAGGATTGTGGCGTCTAATAGGGAGAAGAGAGGAGACCCAGGCTGGAGCTCAGCTGAAATGTAAACACCCACCCGTCTCCCTGCGTCTGTTTGAGGGGGCATCTGCTCCTGTTTAACCCAGGCCCTCAGCACCAATCTGACTGACTGGGTCAGAGTAGAGTATATACTGTCCTTAACTCCCCTCCTCCACTTGAAAAGGAGTGACACGTGGCACTACAAACACAAGGCACCATACAACACTCAGGCTGTAGTTGACATTTTTCGGAAACTATCAAAACCTGAAGCTTGGTATGGGATTTTAAACTGTACATCAATGTATTGTTTCCTCCCTTGCTTTATAATTAAACTATACTTGAAATATGTTAATGGTAGCTCTCCCTATTGTAACAGATGTTGCATCAAAGTAGCAGTACAGTATACTACAGTATTCTGAGATCTCTACGAATCTCAAGCCAAGCTGCCGTTAGCGCTGCGGCTCCAGTCCCAGACAGACTCTGTTGTCATCTAAAGTGACTGTGCAGCTTAGTGTCTTTGTCAGCTGACTGGTCTCTCATTGTTTTACATGCTGTCACACCATGGCTGTGAGAGGGAGCCCCCTCAGGCAAAGAGCATGTCAGGCAGCGTTGTTATACTACAGGATGCTAGTGCTCCCAGGGCTGCTCCACGGCTCCACTGCTAACTGGGGAAGTCAAGGAGATTAAATGGAACATCCTGAAACTCCTCGTTTGTAATGGATGGTGACATGTACACTCTGCTAAGACTGTAGGCATGCTGGTACAAAAGGAAGACAGAGACAAACACGTTTTGCTACTGGAAAGACCTTTTGTCGTAAGGTCTGTGTTTATTTGATGTTTGACAGTGGCGTGCGTGCGTGTCTCATCTCACAAGGGAAATATACTGTACTTCATTCCTGATTAAAGAATGTGCGTTTATGAGCACTGTCTCTTGCCCTGCTGCTGATAGTGTTTAGTGTAGCATTTCTTTTGGTTGAGAAACTTCTGCTGCTTCTTCTGAGAGTGAAGGCCTTTGGATATGTGACAGGATGTGTTGAAAATGCATCTTGTTCATCGCCTCAAGGGCTAAAGAAACAACTGCTATTCTATTCAAGAAAATGTCTGTATAATGGATAGTCTTCGTGTGTCCCAATGAATAGTATATTAATGAAGCACTCTGATAGTTCTCAAATGAATTATTCAGGGGAGAATCCAGCTCCAAGTCACTCAAAACTCATTCTTTGACATTAGGGAACTGGTCTACAGAGAAGAGGTGAAAGCCCTAGCCATTCTCAGCTTGGTTGGTTGGCTGTGATAATGTTGTTTTTCCTTAGCAGGTCATTGTGACTCAGGAGATGCAGGGGGCGGAGGGGACTGGGTGCAGGGGATTGACTGTCACAGGGAGAGGATGAGGAACACAGGTCTTGTCAGTCACTTAATTTCACTGACAAGGACATACAAGCCAGAGACCAGAGATTAAAAGCTATGGGACATTTCTACTGAGAAAGTAGAATGGAAGAGAACGAGGGAGGGAAGAAGGGAGGGCACTTGGGTGGAGATGGAGAGAGTGAGAGAAAGGGAAAGAGAAATGACAGTCAGACAGAAATATAAATGTCTGAAATGGCCATTATTATTTCATACAAATGCCTTTTCTTTGCTTGAAAAATTTAAGCCGCAGCGGCAGTGGCGGTACCGAAGAAAGCCTAGGGACCACAGATGATTTAGTTTGGAGAGGGGAGCGTATGCAAAAACCACATGTGCAACAGCCAGCAGTAAACAGTGAATATGTGGTGAACTTGGCAGGACACTGCATTTTCTGGGGAGCACACAGCCAATTTGTGTTGAATAAAGAGAGGGCTAGCTCGCTTTCTTATTTCAGTTTGAGGGTACGCCAATGTTTTTATTCAGCTCTCTTTGTAATGCAGGGCATTCCCAACCGACAAAGTAGCGGACTAATGCCTGGACTAGAGCAGTACATTAGGCATATAATTAGGATCACTATGGCTGCGTTTACACCGGCAGCCCAATTCTGATATTTGTTTCCACTAATTAGTCTTTTGACAAATTACATCAGATATTTTCACATCAGATCTTTTTCGGAGCTGATTTGATTGGTCAAAAGACCAATTAGTGAAAAATACATCAGAATTGTGCTGCCTGTGTAAACACAGACTATGACATAGGGCCTGTCCTGGACTGGACTTCAGCATCACCTAGGGCCTTAATGTAGGGAGCTGTTTTTAGGGGCAATGCTCCACAGGTCCTACCCAGGGTGTTTCTATATTATATTTTTAATGACAACTAATTGGCACAATCATATACTCACCCTCATTGATTCAAAATACAAAGAACTACATTAATGAGTAACAAAATACAGAATATTCACAATAAAACACAATCAATAACGAGAAACCAAAGCAAACCATGGGAGCGCATGTAGCAGTTACTGTATTCTACAGGATATGTTCTCTCGGAGGGTTGTCATTTTGCAATAAAATCATGGATGTTTTTGCTGGAAAATGCTGAGTAAATTCAGTCTTTATCCAGGAGTAACCTTTACCTTTACTCCACACTGTAGGGACACACATCCCCCCCAGGAGATCACAATTTATAACAAAAATGGTAAGTGAAATGACTAAATCAATTTTTTCTCCCTCTCCATATGTTGACGATCTGATGAATATTCTGATATTCTGGATGATAAAATAATCTTGGGTTTGTATGGTGCAGATTAAATATTCACTATTGTAGCTGAAGGTTTCCAAATCAAAGGTGCTTTTACCAACATATTGATTACTTCCCATGTAATAATGTACTACAACTACAGTCTGGATCCAGACACATCTCTCTCTGCTTGTTGTGGGCATATGCTAATGAGGACATCACCAGTTCCACACAACACCCGCGTTCAACAAGCTTTTACATTTCAATCCTTAAATTCAAACCCCCTTCCCTAATTAGTTACATGCTTGTTGGTGGCACAAACTATCCTTTAGTCAACTGCGAATAAACAAAAATGGCCTGTATTGCTACATTCTTTAGCCACTGGTTCATTGACCATCTGTACATAAAAATAAACAAGGCATCTCCTTTCTGCCTCTGTAGGACTCTCACAGCGCTGGAGGCTTTGATCTGTGCTCTCTGATCTATCGGGCTCATGGTGTCACGTCCCCCTGTGATGTGGCGGATTAATTAGGTGGAACGGGTATTTATCCGTTAAAATCATAATACTAATTTACCCAATGCACTGTAGCGTCTCTGTGGGTGGCAGCAGTGGGTCCAAGTTTTATGAAAAGTGCTTAGAGCCCCACAACGTCATCTGATGAGCCGCACACTAAATGGATTGAGAGTCTGTGGAGCCTGGCGGCATCCAGAGACACTAATTATTAACAATAATCAATTAAATTATCACATGTTTCTATTGCTCCCTTCATGTGTTGCACAAATATATTAATTTGTAAGAATGAAAGAAAAGTCAGAACTAATTAATGCCCAACATTCTACTGGCGGAAATGCCTCTCAGTTCCTCTCCCATGCTCAGACAGTGAGGTGAAGTAGGCTGAGTGTGAGTGTGTGTGTCTGTCAGCGCGATCTGCCAATGAGTCTCATTGCCATTAGCACATTTGTCATAAAATGTTGTGTTATTGAATTATTGCAATAGTGAACACACACACTCTATCTGCAAACCTTATTGCCAAACCCTTACTATCAAATCTTGCCTTGTTTCTTTGTCACTAAACCAAATATAGTGTATATATTGTTCATCCCTGTGTATAATGCGGCGGGCGGGGTAGGCCTCTGGTTCCCTTGGCTGAATGCGAGCTGTTCTGTGCCCTGGCCTCTGAATGCTATGTCTGAGCAGCAGCGCCCAGAATGCACGCTATTCCCACACCCACCAAACGCCACTCAGGGATAAGAACAACACAATTGATAGAAAGTGTATTCTTTTCCATAGGTTCCCACTAGCATGTCTCTAACTGTTTCCAGGCCTTTTTCAAAGAACAAATCCCTTTGAAAACGGGGAAACAAAGTAACAGGCGGCATTGTTGCTCTGCACTTTGACAGGAATAATCTGTCTTTTCCATCACCCTGCGTTGGGAGAGCGTAAACTCTGCCTGGCTAACGCTCGTCTCACAGGGGCAGGGATCCAGCCGCGTCCCTCTCAGCTATCTGCTGCACTCAGTCTCCACGGTCAGTCTCCCCTGTAGCACAACTGTAGCAGTCCCCCCATGCAGCACTAGTAGGACAGACAGACGGGAGCACACTGTTCCTCTGTCTCTTTCTCTCTCTCCCCAAAGCTGGAATAAGATTCAATTACACTCTTTCATTATCCACTTTCTCTTCCACAGTTTGAATTTGTTTGTTTTATTTGTATTTATCTTTATCCAGGTTAACTTTAATCCAGAGTACAGTTCTTGATTTGATGAAACTCTTTGGTTCTTCTTTTTGTTTATTTTCCATGTTTAAATACCTCAACAGATTTGAAATAAATACCTCCATTTTTGATTACATATTTATTTTGTTTTTAACAGCAGTGTATCTTTAAAAATTGCAAGCTTCATTATCCTTTCCAATGATTTTATGTAAACCTTCATGGCTTGTGTTTTTATATAGTTTATTCATGATTTACCATTGATGACTGCAATCTTTATATTTCTAAATAAAGAAAACAATGTACATCAATGTGCATCATCAGCCTATAAAGGAAAGGAAATAAAATCACAGAGTTAACATAGGAAACACAATGTCGTACAAAAATATATAATAATGCTTTTGAATATAATCACCAGTTAGAATATAATATCAGAGGCTAGAAATGCCTGTGCTATTTAGTCTAACCTCAGATACAACCCTTACCACGGGCACACTGACTGAGTACCACCTTTTTACAGGTTATCCCCACAGTGGAGTTCCATCTACTGGACTACGACGGTACTGCTCTGTCTGTGAAGTATTCAACTCAGCGACCTGCAATCAAGATCACATGACCTCAACACACTCCTTCAGATCCTTATTGACAGTGACCCCCACTACAGGCCTGAGGCAAGTAAACCCTCCACCCTCTTCAGCGTACATTGTATGAAGCCAACATACATAGTTCTGGTCTTGCTATAATCTGTAAGTCTGCTTTTACACTCAAATCAACATTTTAAAGGATATATTCCATGTGTACTGTAGGCAAGGTACTAGCTGCTAGTGAGGTTTAGTTACTGGTTACTATAGGACTAGCAGTAGTTCTAACAGTAACTTAGAAAATATTTGATCATATAGTAATGAACTGAGTTTGGTATTATACAGTATTTGCTCACTCTATTTATAGGTAGCCTATTTAGCATTATACAATGGGACTAGTTATAAGAAGGCAGTGTTGTACCATAGGACTACTTAGCTTGTACATTAAAACAGATAGCTTTCAAGGACGAACGCTCATAATGGATACATTTCTGAAAAAGCAATCTTAGATGTGTGGAGATTCCAGTAACATTATGCTACTGTATCTATGTTGATCTTTTAGATTCAAATCCAACGGTACTACCACCTATTATTTTAGAAGCAAAAAACATTTACCTCTATTTTCTTATCTTATAGATTTGTAGTTTGTACTAATTTAATTAGAATTTTGATGGACAATTATGATGACAATTGTCACCTAGAGCTAGTTTTGCCACGTGTTGAGCTGGAAATCTCTGCTTCTACTGAATACGCTGAATATGGAACACATCTTCATAACACTTGTGTTGTCTGTCTGGTTGAGTGAGGAGGTGAAAATCTGTTTCAAGATGCAGCAGGGTAGAGATACGTCGACTGCTCTAACAGATGAATAGATCAGTAGAAGTGTCGCCACCCTCTCCGATTATGACACGGAGGCCAATCATAATTACCCACTAGATGACAACCTCAAAAGAAGTCTGTCTGGAGTATTTCAGTACAGACACACCAACCAAATAGTAGAATAGCTTTCTTCCAGTTCTAATGTGTTATTTTCATTTTTATAAACTTATAAACTTATTCCTTATTCTGAACATACACTGAGAAAGTAATTGTTTTAAAAATAAATAATATTCAATGCACATAATCTTTGACATAAATGGATTAGTCATAGTTTTAATTCCTGTCGGTGGCAGATTGAATGTGACTGTCTTCTTTTTTTTCTGTTCCATTATGCATTCTGCTTGGAATTATAGATCCCTGTAACCTCTGTTCACAAACAGGAGCAACAGTGGGGCAGGTGAAAAACAAACCGTGGCCTGCATTGTGCCTCTGCTGTTGACGGTAGAGTGCGGCGGCGTCCATTGAGCCTTAGTGTGGGCTGCTTCTGCTCTGCATTCTCACAGCCTGAAGGCTGTTTATCTAATCATATTAATGAGAGAGAGATACTCCAGCCTGTTCAGCGGAGCTGGGGAGCCTCTGCATCCTATGCGCAGCGAGCATTCCTATTTACACTGTACCTATACTAATCTCACAGCCTTGATCAGGGAACAGTAAATAAAACCCCCAAGGCCTCTATTGATCAGCCTTGAGTCTACTCTTCCAACGTTGTGAGGGTCTGGTTAGCTATTACAAATGTTAGTGTGTTCGATGAATTATTTCATCAGGAAAGCATGCCGCATTAAGTATTTATTTTGATGTAAACTATTTCAAAGGGGGTGTCTCGTCCAGGCCGGAGCGGGCCATTCTTTGTGTGTTTCTGAGGGCCTGACAGAATGGGATCACAGTGGAGGGATCAGGTCAATACCGTCCCCCCTGGTACCGTCTCCCTAAGGCCCACTGTCTCAGTGGCGCCTTCCTCACTGACGCTGGACTGGAGCAGTGGGTCACATATTGCAATCTCTGGAAAAGCAACATGCTTTCATTATTTATGCCATTTCAACAGCTGGGGAAGAATACAGTGTTACAGATGATTTTATTTGTTGCCTTATACATCCCTGCAGTTTTTAAACCGAAGATTACAAACTCGGTTTCACTTATTCTGAGCCTATAACATGTTGGTATAGGCACAGGTATAGAAGAGGTCTATTTATTCAGCACTCATAGTATAGACTCTATAAGTTTACAGGTGATACAAAAAAGATTCTGAGAGGACTTTAAACACAGAAGAGAAAACAAAAGGTCATAATGTATTTGTTGCAAATAATCACTACAATTAATGACCCATGGAGACCAGATTCTAAGTGATTTTCTAAATGTTTACTAATGGACGTTCTCTCTATAGTGTGCTGTTCTACAACACAGACTAGTAGTGTTGCCCTAGTGGCCTATACTGTAGCTTTCCCAGGGCCACAGGCCTGTTTAATGGATGACCCACTTGTTAGCTAATTGCTGCGGTGTCCCTGAACACAAAGGAAATGTTCAATTATGTTATGTGCCTGTTAGATAATGAGCTAAAGCAGAGTACAGCACTTTCTCCCTGTGTAGCTTGGACTTCACCGTTCAGGCAGATACACTACATGACCAAAAGTATGTGGACACCTGCTCGTCAAACATCTCATTCCAAATTCATGGGCATTAATATGGAGTTGGTCCCCATTTTTCTGCTATAACAGCTTCCACTCTTCTGGGAAGGCTTTCCACTAGATGTTGGAATATTGCTGCGGGGACCTGGTTCCATTCAGCCACAAGAGCATTAGTGAGGTTGGGCACTGATGTTGGGCGAGCCTGGCTCGCAGTCGACGTTCCATTTCATCCCAAAGGTGTTATATGGGGTTGAGGTCAGGGTTCTGTGCAGGCCAGTCAAGTTCTTCAACACTGATCTCGACAAACCATTTCTGTATAGACCTCGCTTTGTACTCTGGGTCATTGTCATGTTGAAATAGGAAAGGGCCTTCCACAAACTGTTGCCACAAAGTTTGAAGCACATTCGTCTAGAACGTCAGTGTATGCTGTAGCATTAAGATATCCCTTCACTGGAACTAATAGGCCTAGCCCGAACCATGAAAAACAACCCCAGACCATTATTCCTCCTCCACCAAACTTTACAGTTGGAACTATGCATTGGGGCAGGTAGTGTTCTCCTGGCATCTGCCAAACCCAGATTCGTCTGTCGGACTGCCAGGTGGTGAACCATGATTCATCACTGTGTTTCCACTGCTCCAGAGTCCAATGGCAATGATCTTAGGCTTGTGTGCGGTTGCTCGGCCATGGAAACCCATTTCTTGAAGCTCCAGACGAACAGTTATTGTGATGACGTTGCTTCCAGAGGCAGTTTGGAACTCGATAGTGAGTGTTGCAATCGAGGACAGACTCAACGGTCCCATTCTGTGAGCTGGTGTAGCCTATCACTTTGCAGCTGAGCCGTTGTTGCTCCTAGACGTTTCCACATCACAGTAACAGCATTACAGTTGACCGGGGCAGCTTTAGCAGGGCAGAAATTTGACGAACTGACTTGTTGGAAAGATGGCATCCTATGACGGTGCCACGAAAGTCACTGAGCTCTTCAGTAAGGCCATTATTTTGTCAATGTTTGTCTATAGAGATTGCATGGCCATGTGCTGTCAGAAATGGGTGTGGCTGAAATAGCCAAATCCACTAATTTGAAGGGGTGTCCACATACTTTTGTATATATAGAGTATATATCACTGACTGGGGAAAACTTAAGGGAGAGGAGGGAGGTTTTATATCGTAAGTACTGAAGGGCCAGGACCTGACAAGGAAAAACTTTGGGGTCTGTTGTGTTTATAAGACCTAAAGTCACCACTGACCTAGACCACATAGATCACACGCAATGTCCAATGAAAGCAAGAGGAGCTGTCTCTGAGAAGCACTGTCTTCTAGAGTTATGTTCAAAATACATTTTTCAATCATCATCACCTCATCCCATTCTGTTAAACCCAGACGTATAGATCTCTGTCTGTCTCTTTTTCAAACACACTATCTCTCCCTCTCTCTCCCTCTCTCTCTCTCTCTCTTGAACCTACATTCACACACAGACACAGACACAGACACAGACACAGACACACACACACACACACACACACACACACACAGACACACACACACACACACACACACACACACACGCACGCACGCACGCACGCACGCACGCACGCACACACACACACACAATCTCCATTTCTGGCCATATCTCCTGCTGTGAATGATCAAAACACGGAAGCAGACTTTACGAAGAGGCTAGGCTCAGATCCTCACCCCGACAGTGCAAGCATGTAAATGGATGACCTCCTGATGAAGAGGGGTCATGCAAATCTAAAACGCTTAAACAAGGACCTATCACACCACCCTCTGTCTTTAATTCCTCTCTCCTCCAGTGGAGCCCAGCAGATTGGCATGGAGTCCATCACTAGAGCACTTCACAAAGCCCAGACAGCAGGGTGGAGGGAGGGAGGAACGAGGCTTCACTTCATATTCTTGGATTTGCTCACCACCAACCTGGAAAACCCATAGGAGTTACAGTCACCCAACCTCAACAAAAGCAAACTAATTGAAACCAAACGGACAGCCCACTCTTTATAGTCTGCGCCTGCCAGTGAGTAAAACCATGCAGTATAAGACCTAAAAGACTCCAATAAAGAACTAATGTAGGAGGTGGAAATCGACTGGATTTGTGGTTTTCTAGGATGCTGTTTATCTGCTTCCATAGAGGTTTTCATGTTTCTCTAACTCCTCTATTTTACTTATTTTTACACAGTTTGGTAACTGTTAACTCAACTAATGGGCAGAAGGAAATGAAACAGTGATTGTTTTATTCATTCTCTTGCCGTTTGTCAAGGTTGCTGTTTATTTATCTACATTTATATCCAAGTACATCAAACTACTTTTTTAAAAGGCAGACATGTCAACGTGAAAGTGCCAGGGAGTGCTAGTGTAGGTTTATTGGATTAGTGAAGTGTCAGACTACCTCCCCACCTCTTGGAATAGCACCCAGCAGTGGAGAGGCAGGCCTGGCCAAAGAGTCTCTTCTCTCTCCTCTGAGTAAGTGTTTTCACTGGAGGCCACATTGGCACACAGGGCATGTTTGAATTCTACTGGCACTTTTTTCAAATAGTTGCCACAGCCAATTGGAAAGACCTGGCGTGGAGATTACATTCAATATTTAAGGTCCTGGGGCAACATCTCTGGCAGGCAGGGAACACACAGGAAACACCCAGCTAGAGCTGCTTCTGCACAGGAGGAAAATAATCATCCTGCTCTCTTTAGATGTTTTACAATTGCGGCTTATTCAAATCCCAGAAATTACATTTTTCAAGCCCTTTTAGCAGCCGCAGCTTTGTTACAGCATTATCATCGGTATCAGCGGCCTGTGTTATTCAACCCTCAATTACTAAAGGCTCAGCCGGCAGGCCTTTAATTGATTGCTTTAATTGATTGGTTGGGGGGTAACCATGGCTGAAAAGCAGTTTATCTTAATCAGTTGAGAGGAAATTTAGAGCAGGGCTTGATTTCCTCCAGCTGATCACCCCTGTTTGGCGGGAGAGGGAAGAGGGGAAGGAGCGAGGAGAGATGAGAGAGGAGAGAGGAGAGAGGGGGAGGAGGGTGGAGGGGGGGGGTTGTTCCTTTAGGACTGAGATACAAAGTAAGGGGGCAGGGAAATAGAGTGATAGGGCTCACCTGCTAAACAGGGCCATACAGACATGGTGCCAGGGAGGAAGGTAGAGGGGTTGTGGTTAATCACATCTCTGTCACCACTGCTGTCGCTCTCTGTGGTGAAGGGTGCTGCATATTGCAGTACAGAGGACTGGGGGAGTGCTACAACATCTATTAGCCTGTCAGTGACATTGTCATGTTGTTCTCAGCATCCTGCTTGTGAAACAGCTGGGGGTTAACTGGAAGGTTTGTGTGGTGGATGGATGGATGGCTTGGGGTTTCTGCATGGGATCCGTCAGCCTGTCAGGAAGAGCTAGGAGGCTGTTTGCTGCTTGGCACAATCCCTCCAGGCTCTCTCCCCAGCCAAACGAAACCCCATCCCTGTTCGTTTGTCAAGAGCTCTGGACCTCAGTGTTTGCTGCCTCTGCCTAAAGTGCTGGATGTGTCATTAAGCATATTTATATGTGAGGTTTCTCAGCTCACCACTTGTGGCCCACTGGTGACCCACTCTCAGTGTTCGGAGACTGTCGGAGACACAGAAAGCACACTGACTGGATCTACTCTTCACCTTCCTAAATGATCTCCAGGGGCTGATCTGATTACTGTAAGGACCAGGGTTACTGACTAGGTTCTCACCTACTGCATCTGCTTGTACTGACTTTGCACAGACACAAGCTTTAGCCAGAGCAGACACAAGCCATAATCTTTGTCTAAGAAAACACATGGAGGAATGTCAAGCACTCTGTCCAAGGGGAATAATGTTGTGTCTGAAATGAACCTACACTTATTATCCTATCATCCTTTGCCAATGAGACTGCTGTTTGTATGGATGCCGTAAAAGAGACAATTCAGATAATGATGTTATTGCATACCAGAACATGACCCCCAAATGGATTGCATTGAAACATAATGTAATCTCTAAATATGTGCTTACTGTTGTCTTTTTTTCTCCTTCTCTCCATCTCTTCAGCAGCAGGCTATTTGCAAATGAAGCTCGTCTGATATGATGACAAAATTGACCTCTGAGATGCCCGACCCCAGTGACCCTCACTGGCTTCATTGATGTCCCCTCGCTGTTTGCCCTTTGCTGTGTGTAATTGGTCTCTGCCCGGCTCTAATGGTTCCTGCATGTGAATGTGCTTCCCCTGCCTGGCCAGATGATAATGACCAGAGGCAAGCGTGACCTTGTCTGGAAGGGAGCAGCCCTCCTCCTGAGAGCCCCGACTGCAGACCGCTCCCACTGGGCTCTGCTCTCTGTCAGGCCTGGAACCCGCCTGCTCCCCGCTGCAGCCACACAGCCCAGCCAAGCAGAGCTGGGAGTACGACGCCACACAGACAAGACAGAGAACTGTTTCCCATGGTCTCCCCTAGCCCTCACTAAGTTATTTATTTCATCATCATATGAGTATTGGACAGATACCAACAATACTAGGAATGAATCAATGAATGAATAACAAGCAATAAGAAAACAGTTCAGATTGATTTAATTATGCTTACTATTCCTGATTGGGTTATTGGTCCAAACTGATGAAAAGTTCAACAATAAGCCATAGCTTATATTAGCTGTGTTTGTTTTATTGTGAGCATCCCACCTCCAAAGCCCCCATAGACTGACATGGTAGTGACTGTTGCTTGAGTGCTGGTAAAGTGGAAGTGGCAATCTATCCATGTCACCTTTGTGGAGTATAGGCCCTTAAACCATCATGAGTCATGTTTATTTGTACAGAAAATCAACACATAGAGCTCTGGGGGAAGTCAAAAGACAATGAGTCCAATCAGTGTGTCAGCTATTGAGCCTTGGCCAGTGGAAATAGATCATTTAACATTGATCTGGGAGAGGTTTGTGCTGGGGAGGAGGAAAATGCCACGGTTGGAACCTCAACAGATTATTTTCTCTCTTCGGAATTCACCTTTAATGGCTAGACTAGAATTGAATGTATCACAAAGATATCTGAACGACTTCCTCTTCACAATATACAGTTTTATGTTTTTCCCTGTCTTAACATCACCCCTTTGAAAAGGAGATGTCTCCTCTCTGGGGAGGCTTCCATCCTGTTAATATAAACGACAGCTGTGGGCCGAGCGGGAGCTGTTTGTGGCTGAATGCTCCACCTGCATAGCAGTGGCATGTTGTACTACAGTAATAGCCACACTACAGATACCTGGAGGACATGGAAGTGGAAGGGTAACATGCGGTAGTAAAGCTCCCTAGTACATTATCACCTCTAGTTAGCAGGACGCTGAGGGGTTTGCATCCAGTGCTAACTCTGGAGCATGTGAATAATAGGGCCCACAGTAGATACAGTTTGTGTGATGCGGTACAAACCACTTTGTTGCACTGGACACAAAGCGTCACACAATGTTTATCTACTGTAGGCCTGGACTCTTTATAATAAGACACGTAGATCGTGAGTTATTCATGTCAACCTGCTGTATGCAGAATGATGACAGCTGGGCTGAGAAGGTCTCCTCTAATTGGCTGAGGGAATAGAGGAGTGGTAGGCAGAGCACCTCTGGCGGTACATCTCCAGCGCAGTACAGAGGTAGCAGAGCAGCAGAAGACTGGAACACACTGGCAGATTATGAGCTTTGTATTGGAGCTCAGCCTCAGGGCTTTGTGTAACCAGTTATCACTCTCAAAGCCCCTGTATGCTCTCAAAGCCTGTTTAAGACAGCACTGCGTTTGTGTGCATGAGCGTGTGTGTGTGTCAGAGTTTGTGTGTAGATTTGTGTGTACGTTTTTGCCAGCGTTTCTATGATCTGTTTCTGTATGCATTTGATTGATTCATCTATCCATGGGTAATCAGCAGAGCTGTATGTAGCTCAATTGGTTGCCAGAGTATTTGACCTCACTTGATAGTGCACTCTGTACTCTATTGTCCTATTTAACGTAACCCCAGCTTTCATTTATGTTTCTTTATTTCATAACCATACACAGGCTGCTGTAATGAAATGGTTTTTTTTCTGTTGGGCCTTCATTTGAAAGGTAGATTAGGTTGAGCTAGGTGACAGTGTATATTCATAATGTTTTTCATAAATTAGTGTTTTCTTGAACCCTCTTTCCCTCCCTTTCTCTCATTCTTCCCCTCTCTGTCTATCGCTTCTCCTCTCTCTATCCATCTCTCCTCCTCCTCCCATCCTGTCACTCCATCTCTTCTCCGCCAGCTCTCCGCTACTCTTCCCAGATAAATGTTTCACGAGGCAGCCCTCATATCCTCCTCTAGAATAACACGTCCAAAAGATTATAGGAGACATCACTCAGTCACATTCACCTTGGACCGCAGATCTACATGGCCAACTCTATCCTGCTGCGTCGCCCACAGACAGCGGCAAGAAAAGAGAAGGCAAACAAAAAAAACAGGGAGAAGCATATTTTTATACCCAAAAGTGGCTGTCAAATAGCATCTGCATTCAAATAACTATCAAAGGGTTTATCCCTATCAGATGTGAAAGCTTTAAGTGGGTCACAGACTCCATCCACTGTAATGTCACAGTAGAAATTCACCAGCTTATCATTATTTAATCATGCTCTAATGGAAAGATCCCCACCCCAAATACAGACCCACCTCCTAACTGAATTATTCTCTAATATGTTAACAGCTGTAATTGTAAACTGACATTTTGTGTTTCAAGGTGCCTTATAAAAAAACTCCCGGCATTCTTAAAGGCTAACTCTGAAAAGATGGATGTAATTGACTAATCTGATAACATACAAGAAGAGATATAACTGATGGTACTCTGAAAAGATGGATGTAATTGACTAATCTGATAACATACACGAAGAGATATAACTGATGGTACTCTGAAAAAAGAGTTATCATCAAGTAAAGCACTAGATAAAAGTGAAACATATTTTCTAGCCGTTAACAGCTTGGAGAATGCATGTGAATAATCAACATGTTGTTAGCATAAGAGATGAGTTGTGTTGGTAGACTGAGCCATAGCTTTGACCTGCCAGGAGCATCCTTACTGTTTAATCAGTGTTAAATGATATGGTACTGCCTGACACAGCCATTTCTCACACTATTGATGTTGGTTGGTGGCTCATATCATGAGTATGGAGGAATAGAAGAGTATCATTACGTTTTACAAGGCTCCTGGTATTATTGTATCTCAACCAGACCCAATCACATCAGTTGTTGTTAAATAGATACAGTATAATACTAGGTAAACATGCTCACTGGTTGAACCTTGGCTGCTCACCATAAAAAATCATACTGTTTACATTTGAACTGTATGTACTATAAACATAATTCAAACATCTGATTGATGTACCATGTAATCCCATCATTTGGACAGGCTTTGTAGTTTACTTCATATTTTATCATGTGTCAATCAATTTCAAGGATCAATTTCAAGGATCTCAGCATATGTCCATTGTTTATTGAAATCATTTTTCAGATCTTGTGAGTGATCCAGTCTTTAGATGGGATTGATTGTTTGGCGTCTACACATTGTGTTTTATTTAAGCTCTTTTCTTCCATACAGGTTTCTCACCATGATGCAGCATAACTTCATTGCATTCAGGGTGAGATCAAAGTGTTCTGAACCCTTCTGTTTGATGTATCCTATATTTGAAGTTGATTCCAAAGACACTGTGTGTAAAACAAAAGTTGTCATATATTCTAGCCTTTGTGGAAGCAGCTCGTGGTGCATGGCATATTGATTCCACGTTTGAAAAGGGAGAGTAAAAAGAGATGTGGATTCGTTTGAATCGGGATATTGCAATGTACGCAGGGGACTCAGATCTGGGCTTTGACATTAGTGAGGTGAGGTGAGCAGTGGTGTAAAGTACTTTAGTAAAAATACTTTAAAGTACTACTTAAGTAGTTTTTTGGGGTATCTGTATTGTACTTTTTACTCCATACTTTTTCCTTGACACCCAAAAGTACTTGTTACATTTTGAATGCTTAGCAGAACAGGAAAGAAGTCAAATCTTGTTTTGCCAAGTCAACCAGTGTTTCTCCTAGCTCCTATTTTCCCAGTCTCTGTTTTTTCCTAGCCCTCCTGGTTTTGACCCTTGCCTGTCCTGACGCCGAATCCGCCTGCCTGACCACTCTGCCTGTTCTGACCTCGAGCCTGCCTATCCCCTTGTACTGTTTGGACTCGGACCTGATCACTGAACCCCTGCCTGTCCTGACCTCGAGCCTGCCTATCCCCTGGTACTGTTTGGACTCGGACCTGATCACTGAACCCCTGCCTGTCCTGACCTCGAGCCTGCCTATCCCCTTGTACTGTTTGGACTCGGACCTGATCACTGAACCCCTGCCTGTCCTGACCTCGAGCCTGCCTATCCCCTGGTACTGTTTGGACTCTGACCTGGTTTATGAACTTTCGCATGTCCCCGACCTGCCTTTTGCCTACCCATTTTGGTGTAATTAATATCGGAGCTCAACCATCTGCCTCCTGTGTCTGCATTTGGGTCTCGCCTTGTGCCCTTATACAGTTGGATACTTTTTCCACCACTGGAGGTGTCAGGCAGACCAGGATGGGTTGGTTAACAAAATCTGGACTTGACAACCCTGTTTCAATGGACCTGTATACCCCAGAGAGGGGGGCGGAGATTGGGAGTGATTGACAGGTGATAGAGGCCGTGTGGCAGGCAGGATGAATGCTGTTCTCTGTAACAGAGGAGGCGTGATTAAGAGCTTTCACAACAGCATAAGACAACTGACAATGACATCACTAGGCAGGTTTCCATTGACCCAGGTTTATTGAGAAGGGGGTAGATGTATCCCAATATGGCGACCGGAGTATGGGTGAATGGGTGTGTCGAGGGGGTGTAGTGGGCGTCTGGAAAGGAGTGGGTGTGTAGAAAGCGCTCTGCTGTAGGTTAGAAGGTTTGATTGAGGGTGTTTTTATTTTATTTTTTACTACGCAACTGTGTATTGAGCTACCATATTGCGAGTGTTTGGACTTCCGTTTTTAAGCCAAAGGACGAGCCTGAGTTGTTTTTCCCTGTTAGTTTTACACAAATAATTGTACATTTTCACTTATAAACTGATGGTTGTTTATTTTTGATTAAAAGTATTGATGACGTGTGTACAGTTACTTTATGCGTTGTATGTGTGTGCTTCCTATGACTGTCACCCTGGTATTGGCTACTAGGTAGCTACTTCCCATGCTGTTGCCATGGTGCTTGTCAAGCAGGAGCGAAGGGCCCTGCCCATTGAGTAGTAGACTGTATGTAGACTATGTATCAAGGTGACATCTATAAGGTTATCAATATTAGTTATTTGCTGTGTAGGCTGCTATCCTACTTTAAATAAAATAATGTGAGAAAAAAATGGCTACGTTAGCTAACACTGGCGATACGACCGTGATACCCAGTAGGAAGCAGTCGGCAGGCATGTCGATACAACACCGGTGCACTGATTGCCGGCTTATCGACTCGTCGTGCAGCCCGATCAGCCATGCCAAACTCTCACGCCTTGACCTGTTTTCACCTGTCTTTGTGATTGTCTCCACCCACCTCCAGGTGTCACCCATTTTCCCCGTTAGTCCCTGGGTATTTATTCCAGTGTTCCCTGTTTCTGTTGCCAGTTTGTTTTGTCTTGTTCAAGTCAACCAGCGTGTTTTTCCGTGCGCCTGGTTTTTATTATATATATATATATATATAGATATATATAGATATATATATATATTTAAATCTCTTTCTTGCTAGTCCTCCCGGTTTTGACCCTTGCCTGCCTTGACTCTGAACCCGCCTGCCTGACCATACTGCCTGCCCTGACCTCGAGCCTGCCTGCCACTCTGTACCTCCTGGACTCTGACCTTGTTATGATCTTTTGCCTGTCCACGACCATTCTCTTGCCTGCCCCTTGGATTATAATAAATATCAGAGACTCGAACCGTCTGCATCTGGGTCTCGCCTTGTGCCCTTGTACCAAACGGTCTTGAGTGGCAACAAATCTGCTCAATTAGCTGATTTGCTTTCCATACACCCACTCCTTTCGACTCGCCCATTCTCCAGTCACCGTATTGGGCTGCAGCTATCCATACTTGGGTTTATTCGACAAAAGCATTATCGCAAAAAATAAACATTGCGACATGTGTAATGGAAATGGCAGCTATAAAATAAATGTTCTAAATATCAACAATATTTGTATCCGTTCGCCAAGGGTGGATTAAGTCAAACTTTATTGTGACAAATGATGACGGAAACTGTGTTTTTCCGAATAAATGATGATCGCCGAATAAATTTTTCAACTATAATTTTTTTTTTCTATGCAGGATATGGATTGTCTTGACATTCAAGAATGCCTGAATTGCTTCGCCTTGCTTTTCTGATTGGCTGGATGCAAGTTTCACCATCCAATTATTTCAGATCTACTGGTGAAGGTCTCACCATGGCAGGGACTGTGGTGATACGTTGGCACATGATAATTATTAGAATATGGCAAATATTAGTACAATCTTGCATTCTATCCATGTTGACGTTTGTGGGCTACCTGAGAAATGAAGCAGAAAGGTGGGAGGGCATACAGGCTGTCGCCAATTTATTAATGCGTAATTAAATGCTCAAATGAATAATGGAAACACTTCAACCACACAAAACGTTTTTATTTGTTATAGGTGTGACACCATTACGTCCAGCTGTTTTTATTGACACAAGACAGTTCAATGGAAATGCACCATAGCAGACAATTGTCGCATCTATTTGCTATGCGAACTTTCTAAATGTCAACAACAAAATCAATGGACAAGTTAATAGAAACATAGCTACTGACAACCATAGAGGGGGTGTTGCTGAGGCTGTGGATACATTCAGCCTCTCTGGAAATGATGTAGCCATATAGTCTGTGTTTATGTAGAACTATAGCTATAAAATGGGTATGTGCCTATGGGGAAATGGAGCAGTGTCAGTGGTGGGCATTTCTCTGAGCAAATAGAACTTTCTCTGTAACATTCCACACAAAGCTTCCTCTTTTTCAAGCTAAATAACATTTTACAGTGACTTTTTGTTGACTATTTAATAATGGTCGATTAATTAATTTAGTGTGGACGATACAGTGTGTGAAATGGGAAAGTCATTGTTTTAAATGTCTTACAAGAATGTGCATTGTACTGGGAGTTTTTCACATGCTACAGTATCAGGGATTGTTTCCACAGTACAGTATGAACAGAGATCTTTTTCAGATATGTCCCTATGTGGTTGTTTATTTCATCATTGTTATTTCATGCAGTGTTGTTTAATTAAGTGCCCCACATTGACTGGGTGAGATGGAGCTATGTGGGTAGCTAAGCAACAACTTGGGCCAGCAGCACTAACTGTAGTACTGACTCCACTTATTGACCTCATTCAAAGGGTTTCATATGTGGCACTGCCTGCCCTGCCGGTCTGGGAGAGTCTGGATGCTTTATGATGGGGATAAATCACCTCACAATGACCCTTTAACCCTCAGTTCTTATGTTTAGAATCAATTTGCCAACCATATGTGGACAGTTGCCTAACCAGACCCAGAAAATAGACTCTTGAATGACTGACTTTCAAATCTGCAGTTTGTTCAGTACATGACAGTGTGGAATGCGCTGTAGGCATGTCTATGGAGAGGTCTATCTTATGTTATTACACATTCAGATTGATTCTATCATGATTTCAAGATATTGTGAGACTGTAGAGAACATGTTGGCATCCTGCCCTGCACATTTGATTCGGCCAATTCTGACATGATGAAGTGTCTGTTATTCCCTCCAACCACGTGGGAGAGAAAAGCCTGTGATTCTGAATGGAGCACCACTTGGCACACCTTCCCAGCATCAGTGGGCTTGAAGTGGAGGGAGGCTCCACGGAGGCCCAGACAAAAGGGGAAATAAAGAGAGGTCCTGGGCTGAAAGCTGCTGATGAGATGAGAGAGAGCGACTCCCTGGTCCAGCTGGACTGGGATCAAGCACTCGTCTGTCAGATCCGTCCGGATCTCATATCTCGTATAACATGGCCCTTCCTGGGCAAGGAGGGCACTGCCATTAAGAGCCTCACATTTGTTGACAAAGGTGGATTCCTCTCTCTCCTACACATTCTTTATCTCTTTCTATATGAAACACAAAGAAATGTTCCAACACTATGAATTGTTGACGCTGATCTTTTCAATCATTCTTTTCTCATTGTGTCTGTCATTTTCTGCATATGGAAGCCTATTGGTCATTTTCAATAAAACGTCAATACGTTTGATTTGGCTGCTGGAGGGCAAGGAAAACCATTGACAACTTTGTGCCATTTTCAAGGATTGTTAAAAACAATGTTGAAAAGGAGACAATGTTAGTTAACTTCGCTAGGTAGGCCTACATTGGTCTACTTAACACTATATGTTTAGCCAACTGTACAAAGTTTCTACCAGTAGCTTGCAAAGTAAACATGATCACCTAACAGTACATCTGCAAATGCGCCCTTCTGCTGCTTGACAGGCAGAGCCCACAATGGATGGGAAATTAACCTAAACCACACATACTTGTCAGGTACAGTTCACTTTTATTTTATATCACTGAAATATCCAATTAATGGTGGGCAATATTGAGAGATATGGTGAGGCTTCCCTACATGTCTGAAATGACATGATCAATTGATCTTTACCGATCATGAGAAGCATTCAGTTACTTGCTGTAGGCCTGTAACTGATGATAGAGCTAAATGTGCGCAATTGTTTTGCATGGAATAATCAGAGATGTGTAGGTCTGACTATGCTCATCAAGAGATGATGATATTACTTCAAATGGTTAACATTTATTTATCAATCCCTTGAAAACGGCATGCAGTTTTCAATGGTTTTAGCGGAGCTGTGGGTCTCCTTGCCCCCCAGCAGGCAAATCGAACGCTCTGCACGTTACTGTGACGTCCAAGATGCCCCACACTGAACAGAGAAGCCACAGATATTTTAGAGGCCAGATTAGAAATTAGAGAAAGGAAGCTTGAGGACATTGATATATGTTTGTCCTCCCCAGCACATTGTGATAGAAAAGCCCTTTCAGGTTTATCATAAAGGAGGACGAGCGCGGATATCTTTCCTCCATCATAGAGTATATGAAGTTCAGGGTTGAGTGTTCATTTGAAACGCCAAAGGCATTCTGTGTTAAAAAATAGTTGTGTTTGCTTTCAAATGCATTAGGCGTATACTGCCCTACCAAGCAAAAAGTCAGTAACTGCTCATAGCGTGGAACTGAGAAAAATGACTTTTATTTACCTTGGTTTCACAGTAACTTTATTCAGTTACTGCTAACATGAGCCCCATTTTCTCCAAAACACAATACAATAGAGGCATGATACTTGTCCATATGATTAAGCATTTATTTAATGTAGCAAAAATGACATTAACTCATTATAGACTAAATGATCAGTTACTGCCTATTTGCTTGGTAGGGCAGTATAATAAGGCAGACATTTCTCTGCAGCTACAGTTAAATCTTTGGGAAACTGTTTACAAGCTGTCCAAGGAGAAGTTGTTTGGATTTGCTAGAATAAACGCGTTATTGTGCGTAGTGTATAGTGTGTGTACTGTTGTGTGTGCTGTTATGGAATGGCTTAAGACCACATTGAGCTGTGTCCAACACAAACAGTTCCACACATGCCTGAGAACCTCGGACTGAGGGCCGCATTCAGTGATTCACTGGCGTCAAGGGCGTAATCCTTGACCCATGCCACTCAATAACATGGCGTTTGATTGGTTGGTTCTCCTCCCTCGCCATGGGCATAGCTACCACTTCGTTTGTCTAGTTTTCTCCCTAAGCATTACAGTAGCAAAGGCTAATATCAAAGATGGCGCCGACAGATATGGCAGCTCTGCTTCTAGCTCCTAAGCAACTTTGCAGTATTTTGTTTTTTTTATGTGTTATTTCTTACCAAGCACTTCGCTACACCCCCAATAACGTCTGCTAAATATGTGTATGTGACCAATAACATTTTATTTTATTTGATAAAACAGTAATATTAACCTAACATAAGCAATGATAAAAACAATTGTAGCTGTGTCCATTATGAGTGGTGATGAATTGTTGATAAACATAAATTAGATTAGGTCAGAATAGGACTGTAATAAATAGTGATCCAAGTTGATTGAATGGAAACTTTCGTGACATTTAGTTCTCCAGTTACGGTAACCTCTCATGTCTTGTTATTCTTCCCATGTCCCTTTATGGGGTCATTTTCCTCCATGGCTGTGGTAATGGCAGATAGGGGTCCTGCAGGGGGTGGCTGTTCTGGTGCCTGTCTCCAATGAAGCATTCCCTCATCCACCAATCCATGGGCCCTCTGACTGGGCATGGCCAGTGCTTTATCAGAGGGCAATGTTCTGCTGGCCTCGCCACAGCTTGTTGGCAGCATTGGATGGGGGGATTTGGAATGTGTCACGTCAGCAATAGGAGGGAGGTATTGCGATGGTTCTCACAAGTGTCAATTTGAAACTGGGTTTGAGTAAGACACTATTCCTGTCTGTGTAACACTGTATTTTATAGAAGAAAAATGTATTGGTACTTCAAAGTTAGACATTTACTAAGACAGCCAAAATACATTTCTGCTGTTAACAATAAGTTACATTCTTAGACTTGATTTACATTTTCACACACATAACTATCCTACGCACACAGTGCATTGGGTACAGTAAGCTTGAACAGAGGCTGATCTGCTCTGTGCTACTCCCTCACTTGTCCGCTCTGTGAGAGACAGGTTACTGTCTTTGATGAGCTGCACTCTGAGTCTATCCACAGACATGAGACTACCTCTCAACTCTCTCTGAAGTTCTTGCCAGATTTCACAATGTATAAATCATTTGGACCCTGGACACAGTTGTGTTCCTGCCAGTACACTATTCCTCGCTGAATACGTTCACAGAAAGCAGCGAAAACAATCATCAACTCTGAACCGCGCTGAATGAACCTCAATGAACCCACATTGTCCCCAAGGTATGCAAATGGCGGCATTATGAGTCATTCATCCTGGTCTCTGCAAGTCTCCACAACGGAGGAAATGGAAAGATTCAGAACAATGTCTCTTCAGTAATAATGAAGCTGATGGCCTATTATGCTGTATTGCAAATCAATATGTGTGGTATTTGGCGGTGGCTGAAGTGAGGAGTGTTGGCAGGAGGCCAGTCCATCTAGCGCTGGGAATGAACAGATGCAGGTGCATCACAACTTGCATTCGCCTGTCAGGGTAAGAAAGGACGGATCAGTAACAATGCCAGCCATCCACTTGAGTGTAATTGTGCAAGGAGGCCCGTACTGAAACCTTCCTTTGTTCGGCAGGTGCTGTGATTCTGCACTTGTGTGTGTGTGTGTGTGTGTGTGTGTGTGTGTGTGTGTGTGTGTGTGTGTGTGTGTGTGTGTGTGTGTGTGTGTGTGTGTGTGTGTGTGTGTGTGTGTGTGTTGATGAGTGCATCATGGTTGTGTGTGAGTTGTTGTTTGAATATGTATACATGCACAATATATAGTATATGCATTTGCTGCTTAAGTTTATACATTGAAACTTAGACCAATGGTGTTTATGACCTATGAGTGCTTGAATAACAGCACGTCATCACGAGACTATGTGGAAAGTATCTGATGTATATTTCATCGGAGGGTCTTATAAACGGACCTTTTTCCAGAAACAATGCTGATGATTCTGACAAGAACTCATACATACAAAACCTTTTACGAAACCTATTAGTCAAAAGTTGCCCAGGCACTCCACTCTGTGACATGTTTTGGTTCCCCACATTTGATTATTCACATGTATACAGACTTGTTTATCAGTTTACCAGTGAAACTGTGAGTGCTCTTTTCATGTTAGTATTAAATGTCTGATATGTTAGAATATATATATTTATATTGTAAAGTTTCCTAGTGTTTATCCTTTAGTTGTTTGCTTGATACAGTTCTGTTGATCCCCTTGAATTCCACTATATATTTTTCCGGCTATTGGATGTTGTTTAGCTGTCATCAAAAGGCGTTTTTCTGTGAAAGTTCTTGTGTTTTGAAGGAGAACTGAATATCGGCATTAAAAATGTAATGGTATATTGCAAAACATCACTTCATAGATTCAGGGCAAGTGTAGGAGCAGATGTTTCTCCAGTGTTCTGTAAATAAGTGGAATTGTAGATAACGACACCGAGGAGGAGGCTGTAAGATATGCAGGAAGCAACAGAGCCCTGTGCCAAATCCACTGGATGAAACTGTGAGGAGAGAGCAGTCATAAACTATTAGGGCATGTATTTGATACTGGCGTCTTGTTTCAGTTCTTCTTCCTCTCCCTTTCTCTTCAGACCTTCCCTCGTTCCTGTGTGAACTGGTAGAGAGGGAGACCTTGAAGAAGACTGGGAAAGAAGAAATTAATCATCGGAGAGAGAGAGAGAGAGAAAACACCACTAAAGTATGCAGCAGTGAGAAAAACAACATACATTTAAGAATAACTAGCTGAATAATGAGAAAGGGAGAAAGGCTGTGTGTGTTATTTCCACTGGGGCTGGTTTATAAAAGACATCCCTGAAAGGAGACTGTGTGCTGCCCTCTGTATGCTTCATCTTTAATGACATTTATAACAATTGTTCCTTAATCAGAACAAGTGCTTGTTCAAAATGCTAATCCCTTCTTGTCAGTGACATGCTGTAATTTGCCAGAACAATGCAGTATTATTTCGGTGGTCTTTCTCAGTACTCATCAAGGGCTTTGAGAATGGGACAATGATTGACCACCTGGTCCTGTTACAGTAGTGAAATGTATTAAACACTCACTCTCTTTAGAAAATCAATGTATGATTGTATGAGTTCTACAGGGTCAGGCTTGTGTTTCCATGGAATACGTAATTAGCTTGACCTGCAATGCAATTGACACATTTTGAGGACCATTCTATAGCTAAATCTTTATATGGTACCCTCTTCCACATTCTATGGATTTCTTATGCATTCTTTGAATTGCCGCAAGTTTTTTCAAACAGTGTGATGTAATGTTTTCTGTTTGAATTTGGATGTATTCGGCGGATGTGACAAATTACATTTGATTTGATTACATTTCTAAATGTACTTATCAGATAATGACAACAGGATAGCTTAGAAATGAATGCACGATGAGCAGTAAGCATATAGATATATTAAGTTACAGAACCTAAGCTGTCAATCAAATCACATGTTATTGGTCACATGCACATGTTTAGCAGATGTTATTGCGGGTATAGCGAAATGCTTGTGTTCCTAGATCTGACAGTGCAGTAATATCTAACAATACACATGAATCTTAAAGAAAAATAATGACATTTCTTAATATTTGGACGAGCAATGTCGGAGTCCTGAAAGAACATGAAAAAAGGAAATACAATGAATGTTAGATATCAGAATTATAAATATAATATATCATATAAAATATAATAAGTTCTTTGAGGGAACTGCAAACCTTTGTATGTTATCTTTGTTCTGCAACCACAGAGCCTTCAGAAAGTATTCACACCCCTTGGATTTTTCCACATTTTGTTGTGTTACAAAGTGGGATTAAAATGGATTTATTTTACATTTTTTGGTCAACGATCTACACAAAATACTCTATGTGTGCTGTTCAGATCGTTGGGCCTGGGAGTTAGAGGAGCCTATAATGCATGAAATGTAAAACTTGTATTGTATTTAAGGTTTATAAAGGCTTCTGAAGTTTGTAATGCATTTATATGTAAAGGTCCAATACAGACATTTCTTATCTCAATATCAAATCATTTCTGGGTAACAATTAAATACCTTACTGTGATTGTTTTGAATTAAAATGGTCAAAAAGAAACAAAAAAATCTTCTTAGCAAAGAATAATTTCTCGAACAAGAATTTTGCTAGGACTGTCTGGGAGTGTTCTGAGTGAGGAAGAAAAAAATGAAAACAAGGCCAAAACTGCATCCCACCAAAACAGGCTGAAATTCCAGGCAGTTTTTTCAAACAGCTCTTACACTAAAATAGCATTTTCATTATTTTCACAATTTCACAGTATTATTCCAACCTAGTGTGGAAATATACACTGAGTGTACAAAACATAAGCAACACCTGCTCTTTC
Organism: Salvelinus namaycush; assembly: GCF_016432855.1. NCBI lineage: Eukaryota > Metazoa > Chordata > Actinopteri > Salmoniformes > Salmonidae > Salvelinus > Salvelinus namaycush. The sequence goes on from NC_052307.1 coordinate 76,829,271, forward strand.
CATGACAAAGACGGACCAGGTGAATCAAATCAAAACAAATAAAATTGTATTTGTCACAATACAACAGGTGTAGACCTTACAGTGAAATGCTTACTTACGAGCCCCTAACTAAAAATGCAGTTTAAAAAAAATACTGATAAGAATAAGAAATATAAGTAACAAGTAATTGAAGAGCAGCAGTAAAATAACAATATCGAGACTTTATGCAGGGGGGTACCAGTACAGAATCAATGTGCGGGGGCACCGGTTAGTTGAGGTAATATGTACATGTAGGTAGAGTTATTAAAGTGACTATGCGTAGATGATAACAACAGAGAGTAGCAGTGGTGTAAAAGAGGGGGGGCATTGCAAATAGTCTGGATAGCCATTTGATTAGGTGTTCAGGAGTCTTATGGCTTGAGGGTGGAAGCTGTTTAGAAGCCTCTTGGACCTAGACTTGGCGCTCCGGTACCACTTGCTATGCGGTAGCACAGAGAACAGTCTATGACTAGGGTGGCTGGAGTCTATGAATATTTTTAGGGCCTTCCTCTGACACCGCCTGGTATAGAGGTCCTGGATTGCAGGAAGCTTGGCCCCAGTGATGTACTGGGCCGTTCACACTACCCTCTGTAGTGCCTTGCGGTCGGAGGCCGAACAGTTGCCATACCAGGCAGTGATGCAACCAGTCAGGATGCTCTCAATCGTGCAGTAAAAAAACAAGTTACAAACAATGCAAATAAACAAACAAAAAAACACAATCGGTTGGGGGCACGTAAAACGTCTGCCTTCTTCTCTGACGCCATCTTACAGGTGAAAGCTATGATTCCTTACTGATGTCAGTTGTTAAATCCACTTCAATCAGCGTAGATAAAGGGGAGAAGACAGGTTAAAGAAGGATTTTTGAGCCTTGAGACAATTGAGACATGGATTGTGTGTGTGCCATTCAGAGGGTGAATGATGGGCAAGACAAAATATGTAAGTGCCTTTGAAGGGAATATGGTAGTAGGTGCCAGGCGCACCGGTTTGAGTTTATCAAGAACTGCAACGATGATGGATTTTTCACACTCACAGTTTCCCGTGTGTATCAAGAATGGTCCACCACCCAAAGGACATCCAGCCCACTTGACACAATTGTGGGAAGCATTGGCGTCAATGTGGGCCAGCATCCCTATGGAATGCTTTCAACACCTTGTAGAGTCCATGCCCCAACGAATTGAGGCACTATATGCACACAATACTTTTATCTTATACTTTAGAATTCATTTGATTCAACAGTTGAGTCTCCCCATTTGTTATTTCTGAGACAATTTGACCAAAATCAGTTACCGTTCCCCATCTCTCCAGCTGGCATGTGATGAAATGATTATGGTACAAGTTTATTTGAGCATTAACACACAGGAAGAGAGGCCTTGGAATATCTTCTGTTCTGTTTAATTTGTTGCATATGGTTGAGCTCGGAATCATCTCAAGTTATCTGTACAGAGGCTGTTTTCGTGGTTTTGAAGAGCATTTTAATCAAGGAATCATGGCATTTCCTTACACAACTCAGTGGGCAAAGCTTGAGGCGAATCCCCATCCCTATTTACCCACTAACTCGTGATTAACACAAGCAGGCTGCTTCTCAGAAGAATAGTACCGGGAGAAATGAACCCTGCCTTGTCTCCTGAGTCAATTTATAATTATTATATTGTGTCTCAATTTAACTTCATCAGAGCGTTCTCACAGTACCCATCCACAGCGGGACCCGCCTGATGGATTCAGCTCATTCTGCTGCTCACATAAATTAATTGGATTAAACATTTGATAATCAGTTTCTTTGTGCATCCAACCTTATATCTTCCCTTTTCACACACACACACACACACACACACACACACACACACACACACACACACACACACACACACACACACACACACACACACACACACACACACACGCACACGCACACGCACACGCACATTCCAGCACACATCCACCCCTGCAGATCATTGATGGATCCTAAATAGTATCACAGTTTAAAGGTCAAGGTGTCAATCCCAGACATCAACTCATTTAACATAATCACTGTCTTCTTAAGAAAGAACGGTTCCTATCTGTCACGCCCTGACCTGAGATATCTCTGTTTCTTTATATTTTGGTTAGGTCAGGGTGTGACTAGGGTGGGTACGTTAGTTTTTGTATTGTCTAGGGTTTTTTGTATGTCTAGGGTTTTGTAGGTCTAGGTGATTTGTATGTCTATGGTGGCCTGATATGGTTCCCAATCAGAGGCAGCTGTTTATCGTTGTCTCTGATTGGGGATCATATTTAGGTGGCCATTTTCCCTTTGGTGTTGGTGGGTTCTTATCTATGTGTAGTTTCCTGTCAGCACTCGTTTTGAATAGCTTCACGTGTCGTTTTGTTATTTTGGATAGTTTGTTCAGTTTTCATTCTTATTATAATAAAGAATGTACGCATACCACGCTGCGCCTTGGTCCGAGGCATACGACGAACGTGACACTATCTGACTCAGTCTTCCTTTTTCTGAGAGGGAAATTGCTGTAACTCAGAGATGATTAAGCTGCCATTTAAACAGACCATCCTCAGTTATTGTGTTCATTGTGCGTCTGTTATAAATCAAAATCTATGGAGTTGATATTTGAAGGTTTCTGCTCTAACTGTCCCAGTTTCTGTTTTATCAATGCTGTCTGATGATGTGTAGTCTGACATAGACACCTCTCTATTTGAGTCCCAGTGTGTAGTTAACCAGATGTCTGACCTTAGCTGACCTCCTCTTAGTCCCTTCCTCAGGCTCTGCTCTCTGCTCAGGGCATTTAGAAGGAGCACAGCACATCAGCCATTTAGCCTGGATGGCTGGCCATGGCCATGCTGTGGACCAGACTGTGACTGTCTGTCAGGGGGGAAGAGGGAGATCGCTGGGTGGACTGAGTGTCTTGGTAGTGTTTTCCATTATATTTTAGAAGAGAAGACATGTTATTGAAGCCAGTATAGAGGCATTAGATTAGCTGGATCCTTGGGCCTCATTTGTCACCTGGAGCCTCATTGTCACTTTCACTAGTCTAAACATGCTGGATGATGAGGAACCATTTTCAGTCCTCTCCACATCAGAATAAGTAACACTCCAGAGATGCTTAGAAAGATAGATGAAAATGAGAAGTGTGAGGCTTGTGATTGGTTCAAGGGTGGCAGGAGGTGATGCAAATGAGATGAAAAGAGAGAATGAGAGAGAAAAAGCGAGATTGAGAGGAGGAAGTGAGAGAGGAAGAGAGAGAGAGTGTGTGGAGTGGAGTTCACAGGTCCGGGCTACTCTGTGACACCTGCAGCCCTGCCTGAACCCCCCCATGTCACCCCCCTCCATGACAGGCTCATGACACGGCAACAACACACCACGACACGCCACTCCACTACCCACTCAATCACAGCCTTGATAATCACATGCTAATTCATTTCCCCTTGTCCTCGGGTCATATCCATCATGTTAACAGCAAATACCACCACACTGCTGGATGTTCACACCCCTCAAGAAACAGGCTAGACAACCATAATTATTCATATTTTGGTAAGTATCAGTTTTTCATGGATAGGAGAGGAAGAAATCCTTCTATTGCTTCATTTTGTAGATCACGTCATCAAGGTTTCTCTCTTTTTTTGTTACGTTTTCATCAAATGCTTTAGCAAATGTTCAAATTGTCAGTATTCTGAAAAACTGCTACAATTATTCATTAGTGCTTATGTTTCTTACCCCCCACTCCCAACACGCAGAATGATTTGTTTTTAATCATGCTGATGTTTTGGTTTTATGTTCTGTGGGGTGGAAACTTTGTGCATCTTTTTAGTAATGAGAGTAAAAATGGGCTGCCATCTGCTTTTCAATTTGCTAAACATTCTGGGTGAATATGTCCTCATGCGGGGAGATGCAATGCTCCTGAGCATAATGCAAACACAGCTTTCTGATCCTTGATTAAAATTACCAGTATAATGTGACTAGCTACCTTTGAATTGAAGCAATTATTATACCTTTGTTTTTGACATCAAAAGTTGTTCTATATGAATTGCCAGTGCTTCGGTGAGTGTCAGGAAAATGATCCATCCGGCTGAGTTAGTCACAGTGACTTGCTCTACAGTGTCTGAGATCTTGTTTAATTTGAATACATCCATAATCATTACAGCCATTTTGAAAGGACGCTAATACGGGGCTTTTGCTGAGACTTCAAAATGTTTTACAACAAGCTTGAAACATCAAATATGTGCATAGTTGAATAGTTTTTAAATGCACTCATTAAGGCAATTGAATAATGTTGTGGTGTAGTGATCAGAGAGCATCTTGTGTTCAACAAAAGGTTAAATTATGAGTTGGACCCTTTTGAATACAGATGTCTTTATGTTTACTTGTGTATTTTGTCAATAGTTCTGCCTTTCCTACAAGGTACAATGCTTTTTAATTGCCTGTAGTCACCTTTGTCAAATCAAATCAAATCAAACTTTATTTGTTACATGCGCCGAATACAACAAGTGTAGACTTTACCGTGAAATGCTTACTTACAAGCCCTTAACCAACTGTGCAGTTCAAGAAGAGTTATCAAAATATTTACCAAGTAGACTAAAATAAAAAGTCATAATAAAAAGGTAACACAATAATAACAATAATGAGGTTATGTACAGGGGGCACCGGTACCGAGTCAGTGTGCGGGGGTACAGGTTAGTTGAGGTAATTTGTACATGTAGGTGGGGGTGAAGTGAATATGCATAGATAATAAACAGCGAGTAGCGCCACCCGCTACAATGCAAATTGTACAGACGTAGTAGAACACAGCTACTTCACAAAGGAAGATGACAAAGGTGACTACAGGCAATTAAAAACCATTGTACCCTGTAGGAAAGGCAGAACTATTGACAAAATACACAAGTAAACATAAAGACATCTGTATTCAAAGGGGTCAACCTCATAATTTAACCCTTTGTTGAACACAAGATGCTCTCTGATCACTACACCATAACATTATTCAATTGCCTTAATGAGTGCATTTAAAAACTATTCAACTATGCACATATTTGTTGTTTCGTTCAGATGCCGAGCAGTTGCCATACCAGGCGGTGATGCAACCGGTCAGGATGCTCTCGATGGTGCAGCTGTAGAACCTTTTTAGGATCTGGGGACCCATGCCAAATCTTTTCAGTCTGCTGAGGGGGAAAAGGTTTTGTCGTGCCCTCGTCACGACTGTCTTCGTATGTTTGGACCATGATAGTCATCCTTCCTTTGTGAAGTAGCTGTGTTCTACTACGTCTGTACAGGACTTTCTTGGTATATTGAGACTCTGTTGTTATAGTGGCCTTGTGGATACCTGGCTGCTATACAGTCACAGAGACATAACTGCTGGCTGTGTTTAGGACTTTCTCATTGAGAAGAACCAACCTCCTCTCTCAGTCCTCAACTCCCTGAATCATGCTGCTCTGGTCCTGTCAGTCATGGACACCGCTCTACAGTAAAATAAACGATTTACTGATTATTTTAATATCTGTCCACTCACAACTCCCAAAGTCTCTTTTAATATGAGTGGCATACAGCTGCACCAACCATTAGTGTTTTTCTGACTCTAAACACACCATCGGAACCTGTGTAAGTGTGTTGCTTGTATGTATGTGTATGTGTGTGTATGTATGTGTGTGTGTGCATGTGTGCGTGTGTGTGTGCGTGTGTGCGTGTGTGCGTGTGTGTGTGTGTGCATGTGTGCGTGTGTGTGTGCGTGTGTGCGTGTGTGCGTGTGTGCGTGTGTGCGTGTGTGCGTGTGTGTGTGTGTGTGTGTGTGTGTGTGTGTGTGTGTGTGTGTGTGTGTGTGTGTGTGTGTGTGTGTGTGTGTGTGTGTGTAATAGCTGACAAGGTACCATGCCCTGGAACAGGCGATGGAAAGTTTTCCATAACTTAAAAGGTAAATTGTACAGCTTATTCATTAGACCAAAGGAAATATCTATGCATTAGCCTAACCTTTTTCATATATACTGTAGTATTGCAATTTGAGCCTTTCAGCCCATGGCGCGGCTGTGAAAAACCAGATCGTTTTGGAGTTATTCTGGAAGGCCTACAGTATATTGATACACGGGCTGGAATAGAATTCAATATGTCATTCCTAAGCATTTCCCCCAGAGAATCACTCCTTTCTCTAGAATTTATATAGAAATGTTGTGTGCAAATGCAGTAATAGACACATTTATAACATCAAAAGGATACCATTTTCTTTTCAATCACACAACAGTATGAATAGCTTGTTCCATTGAATCTAACAACGAGAGGCCATTACGCCACGCTAAAGGATGGGTTGCCTCCACTTGCTTTTATGAAAGTGTGTCAAACAATTTACCATGTCTCACATTTGTTCTAAGCAGACGGGGCTGTCAAACAGGTTTGTTTCTAATTTGTCAGCCGAATGTCGTTTTTATTTCAATTGGTCTGGGTAATCACCAGTGATGTATATATATTTTAATGCAGACTTTATTTAATACATTAAGTCCACTTCTGCAGAGTTCCCTGAGACCCAGAGATGACAACTACAGTCGGCTAATTGCAGTTAGTAAATGATTTGGAAAGGATGACATGCATAGCAGGGATGTGATTGCTGCACATTGAGTGTCTGGCTGGGGATATGCCCACTGTTCAAATAGAAGGGTGATGAAAGTGAACGTTTTTACCTCAATCGTGTAATGGCTCCATTGGAGCACTTTGTAGAAAAAGGGTTACAGTAAATGACTGGAATGGGAGAGTTCCTCATCTTTCAACCATATTGTATCCAATGCTATTCACTGCATAGACATCAATTCAAACATGGCTATGTAGTGGATGTGAGTGGTCAGTATGTTTGAAAAAGGCCCAACATAAATGCAACTGTCAGAGGTCTTGTTATGATACATTTGAACTTATCTTATGGCAAAGATCATGTTCAGTATAGCTAAATAATTTGCTATTAAATGTTTTGTAAAATATTCAACTAACATAACTTGAATGGATCACGTTTATACACATTTTATTTAAATTAAAATGTCAATGAGTGTATCATGTACGATTTCTCATACCTTATATACCTTTTCATCAGTTTCTGGAGTCTGACCTTATACTGAGATGAACCCAGACAGACAGACAGACAGACAGCCAGCCAGCCAGCCAGCCAGCCAGCCAGCCAGCCAGCCAGCCAGCCAGCCAGCCAGCCAGCCAGCCAGCTGAAACAGGTCCCAAAACAAATGCTTTGTTTACAATACAATTAATGAAGTGTAACACACATTTACTTACATACCGGGCAACAAAACTATTTGGATAAATAATTAATCAAGATTGTTTATGTGAGCAGTTCTACCATGCTATTAGGATGAGCAATTCAAGACAGTGTAAAGGATTGTCTGTCAATTACAGTTTAGAAGAACAGGCATTGGCTACTATTTTATATCATTAGAAGGTTCCACAGTCAGATTGCCTGGAAGCCACAAAATAAAATGGGATTTTCCCCTGTTTAAACCAACACATCAACCCACCAATCTCTCATAGGCACTTGTTGATATGCATACATATCGAAAATAAGTGTGGCCAACTGCACAGTCTGACTAAGAAGGCATTTAACAGGCGTTAAAATCCATATTTGTGTCAGTCAGCTAGCTACAGCCTGGAGACATTGTATGTCAAGTTACTGTGTCGGCACGGAGAACAGAAAACAGAGACTTACACATCTCATGTTGAATGATTTTAAGATTAGTATTTGCATATATAGATTTTTCCTCTCTCCATCTCATATTTTTCTGTTTAGATTGACATGCATTTATTCAATTTGGCTATTTGTTCCATTGCCCCAAAAACAAATCCATGTCAATGAGTATAGATTCTCTTTATACTAATGTGAATGACCTGGCTTAGGGAATACTATTGTAGTGCTACTTTGTGTTGGTCAGTATTTACTCATTTATTTATGCGCCTGAATGTTGCCAAGTTACAAAGTCATCCCCAATATCCTGAGTGTATGTTCTTTATAATCCTGCATCTGGTGAAGCCTATCATTTAAACAAAAATTAATCTCTGATCTTATGTCATGGCCAAAAACTCTTGAATTTCTCTGCAGATAAGTCTTGATTGGATTCAGCTGATATTTAGTGCTGGCTATCAGGTATCCATGGTGCCGTGAAACACTTAAATATCCAGGAGAGATGTTTATAAAAATCATCAGAGCCTTCCGGGCGAAGCAACAGCCTAGCTACCATCTGGTCCCAGCCAATCAGAGGAACAGCTGTATCTGCCCTAACTCTTCTCTCTCTGCCCCTTAACACAGCCAAGCTGGCCAGCACACTGTTTAACACACCATACACACAACACAAAATATGTTTAACACACCATACACACAACACAAAATATTACAGCATGCATTTGTGGTGAAGCTGTGGTAAAGACTGGCACATTTTCTTACTTGGTAGTGATGTATAACAGTGATTTTCAATTGGTGTTGCCGGTTGTGTTTTTCCAATTGTTGCCTTTTCCCTTGAAAATGTTTTGGGGTCTGTCAGTAGAACGGGTCTATAATGGTATAGCATGGATATATCCCTCCCATGATCCTGTGCTTTGTTCTGCCCCATGAGAGAAGTTCTCTGCAGTAGTGGCATTAGGTCCTGTGTGAGTGGGAAAACATGAACGCCATTGCACCTGACAGCGTGTTCACTTTTAAAGTCATTGTAGTGACAGGGGAGCTACTTCAGGGTGGATAATTGTATCCTGGGTCTACTGCGCGCTGCTTATTATTGATTCATGGGGAGCCGAATGAACTCCTTGTAAATGTATAAAAATACATTAAGAGTCCATTCTCCTTTTCTAAAATCCCAGCTCCAGCTATCTGCTTTTGTCACTCCGGGCCCGGTCTCTGCCAGCTCGACTTTTAAGGCTCTGGCAGGCAGGATGGAGCTTATGTTGAACAGAGCTGACAGGTCGGACAGTAATGCAGTTGTCTGGTCTTTTATTTCTTACATGGGATCAGATTTTTAAGCCACAGCACATTAGAATGAAGTGCTCTCTGACTAAGACATGGAAGTTGTACTGCAGCAACTGCTGCTTTTCTGTTAACTTTCAGATAAAATTGAAGGGGAAGATGTTGGGAAAAGTTTAGTTCTGCACTGTCGCAAAATTATGTGAATTTTATTGTGTTAATGATTCCTCAATTTGTTTTATTGAATTCTTAATACATTTATTTTCTCATTTTGTCAACCTAATGGAACTATCTGCCCTAGTGGAGGTGCTTACACTTGATTTATATTTTCTCATTGATGGTAAATACCAACCATCATGTGCATAAACACACACATGTGTAGGAGTTGTTTCCAGCACAGGCTAGGCTAACATGCAGTAACACACTTAGTGTTTCTGTGATCTCCTCCTCTGTCCTCATGGCTGGCAAAGCAGGGATTCATGGGACTATTTAGGAAAGGGATGAGGGCCAGAAATAACTATGCAGGGATTTTCAATCTGGGCTCCGCACGTGTCCTAACCTAAGCCCCGATATGTTCCACAGTCTCTTTTAACAAGTTTCAAATTACACGATGCTTTGAGTGACATGTTTTGTGCTACCTCTCCCTGTAATTTCTGGTGATGGTATTGTATATTGTTATATCATTGTAAATACACCCAGTACCACAGGATCATGAGGTCACCTCCACAGGGCCTGCCAGTGTAATTAGAGCCTGGAGGTTTACTGGCTATCCCTGCCCAGACCAGAGCCCAGGGCCCAGGGCCCAGAGCCGGGGACAGAAGGGACAGGCCAGCCTGCAAGACAGCTGCTCCTCTTCACATTCACTTATGGGGACACCGACAAAAAAAGAGAGAGGAAAATGACAATATGCCCACGCACAGCTGGAAACCATCAAGAAGGATCGACGTAGGCCCAGCCTTCTAAGCCTGGTCCCACTCTCAGCCTAATAGCTCAGTCTTGGCACCCTCTTTTATTTGCTCATAAAAATTTGTAATTCCTGATTTGCTCTCCACATTTTCCAGAGGATAAAGGAATTAAGCAGTAATTTCCTTTTGTTGTAAATGTTAATACTAGAGGACAAAGAATGCTGTTTGATACTGCAGGCTGTGTTTGTTTGATTGGGCTGCTGGGGAAGGGTGTTGAAGTCATTTGCCTGGAGGCCACCCGCGAAAATACACACGTCACCGGATAGATCTAATCCTCCATTACACTTTACAGGCTGTGATTATTTTGGTTTTGATGTCGGGCTACTGCAGATTCAGTACTGTATCACTTCCTTACTGAACAGACGGTAGCTTTCTATCACAAATTCTCCATTAACTCCAGGGTTGAATTCTTGGTTCTCGTGAGAGTAACAATGACAGAAAGAGGAATGTTAAATAAATATGCAGACTTTGGTAGAGATGAAAGGTTAATAATTATGAACAGAAAGAAATAGCCAAGGGAAAAAAGATATCTGACACAGTGAACAAAAACATAATTGTAGGGACAATCATGAGAATAGCCATCAAGAGACTACTTAAATATGGAGATAGGAAGTCATTTATGTGGCTGGGATTAGAACCAAGAAGACTTCCTGAATTGACAGGAAGCCATACACGTGTCGCCACTAAGTGATGGAGGCTGCACAGGAAAGGGGCGTGGCCCCTGAAGGCTTGTGGACTTGGCATGCCCTGACAGCAACATTGTGCGATGAGCTGCTCAGCCTGGCCATTCATCCACACCAGTCTAGTCTCCATCCATAGTGATTAGCATTGTCATCCTCATTTAGCCAGCCTCTGTGCAGATGGCCCATGTGTTGGAGGAGCAAGCCAGCAGGAGAGGGCCCAGCTTTCCCCCCCACATAATTACTCTCTGCCCCAGCTCTCCCTCATCTTCATCCCATAAAATACATTTTAGGAAAATAGTTGTAGTGGTTTTATGGTCTTCTGTTTTAGGACTGTAACATTATCTATTGGATTGTCAAATGTCCAATTTCAGAGTGAACAATGAAGAAACGTCTTGTAATGGTCCTTCTAAGATCCTGGTATTCCAAGATAGAAAACAAAGTAGTGGGCCAGTACAATGCAGAACAACTTTAGTTAACTACTGACAGGTTACTATATACTGTAGACAGAATACATATAGAAAGACAAGATCAGCCTATGGTATATTTAAGCAATAAGGCCCAACGAGGTGTGGTATATGGCCAATATACCAGGGCTAAGGGCTGTTCTTAGCCATGACGCAACGCTCTTAGCCGTGGTATATTGGCCATATATCACAAACCCCTAAGGAGCCTTATTGCTTTTATAAACTGGTTACCAACGTAATTAGAGCAGTTCAAATTCATGTTTTGTCATACCCATGGTATACGGTCTGATATAGCACGGCTTTCAGACAATCAGCATTCAAGGCTCGAACCACCCAGTTTCTAATTAATAACAGGACGCACAGCTGCAACGCGTTTCGACTGCTAGAGTCTTCTTCAGGCAACGTTGTGGACGGAAGCTGACGTGTCTCTACTGGTATTAACATGAACTTTTTCTACATGTATTTCCTTACAAGAGTATAATATCAATTAAGGGTGAAATTAAATGGCAGTGAGATAGCTCCAGGAGAGCCCAGATCAGGCTGCGTGTTCAAGGTGGAATCAGCTTGTTGCCTGGGCACAGCAGGGGCAACCACAGCCCTTCAGGTTCTGCTCTCTACCAGACTCAGCTATGAGGCCTCCACACCCTGCATAAGGAGTGTCAGGTACCAACGCTGGAGCATGTCAGCTTGAAGCACCTCATCATGCTTGGCTGACTGGACCTCACACCTGTCCCTTCCTCTCCTACCTTAACACCCATAGGCTCCCCACCCACACCAAGCCTCTTTCTTCTCCTCTCCTCTCCTCTCCTCTCCTCTCCTCTCCTCTCCTCTCAAAGCCAAGATGATGGGCCTAATAATTAAAGTGATTGCGTATGGCTGGTGAGCTGCAGTGCATCTGTGTGTGTCAGGCCCCTGACGTGATACAGAGGGACAGCACAACTATTAAATATCCATCACGCCACGCCACATCAGTTCTAATGCCATCAGAAACACATGAGTACATCGGCTAAGCCTCTTCCTTCCACAATGATTAAGTAAGTCTTTAATTTCCAAGACAAATAAAAAATGCAAGATCATTTTATCATAAATGTAAATGACCTGTCTCTTTGGATGACATTTAGCAGGGGTAGTGCTGGAGCTAATACAAGACTCTGTATACTTCAGAGAGCAGGGGCTCAGCGCTGGGCTCAGGTCCTTTGGTAGTATTATCATTCTAATGAGGCAGCATATGTTTGTGGTCTGTGTTGTAATGCAGTTGTCTTGTCCTCCCCTTTCATCTGTCTTGTTCAAATGCTGGAGGTTGATTAGACAAATGGATGTGTCTGTACCCATTAGAGTGATTGGGCTGCCCAACTGTTAAGTGTCCCAATCAGGTCAGGGAGACAACAGAGCGGGAAATAGACTGAGTTGCCCTCTCTCCCCATTGTCAGATTGTGACAGAATATAAACCACATTTTTCTGAACTTCATTTGACCTCAACCCATGAAGGCTATTTTAAACATGAGATGAAGAAAGAAGAGACATTCTGAGTGACAATTTTCTTATAATTCTTCTTTATTATCATCTAACATAATTAAAGACTAATTTTATGTCAAATTGAAAGTTGCACAAACGTATGCATATTTATAAATTTTGCATAATGAAATTACATGTCTTAGATTGCTCATTGTCTGTTAAGATTGTTGTTACATTTACTAATTCCTCTTGGTCTAAATGAGTTGTCTACCGGCTCGTTCGTTAGTGTTATTCTGGGTAAACCTGAGAGGAGTTGATAATTAGACAGGTGTGTCTGTTGTGACCCTCGTGGGTATCCTGAAATGAAACGCTGTCACTCAACAAGGAAAATGCTAATAGCTCCACAAATGGACAATTTGTGAATACTGACTAGTTAAATAACCAATACTTTTGTTTGATTGACATCCACCCACTCCCTTCCCCCCTATCCCCCCCTAAAACATGACAGTCTTGCTCAGTGGCCCAGCCCAAAAAGATATATCTCTAATCCTACATAATCACACAGTAAAGCCAATTCCATGTATAAGAACACCACAGTAAACTCCAAAGAGAATGAAGACATTCAATTCATTCTATGGTGGGGCTTTTACAGCAGAAAGGCAGGAAATAATGAAACATATGGATGCAGACTTAATTTTCACTGCCATAACAGGAGGTTTGGGTCCCTGTGGCAGGGCTCAGGGAGAGATGGTGGTGGAAGGATGGGTGACAGCACACTTGGGTTGTCAGAACCTCTAGCGAATGTCAGAGCAGGCACACATTCCTCGCTGCTGCCACCTCCCCTGCTCTCATGTTTATGCAGCGATCGACTGATTTCTTTTGATTCTGCTGTGAAGCTCTTGATTTGGCGCTGACTGACTGCTGGCAGCGTTTCAACACTCTTCCACAGGTTCAGGGGTTCACTAATCAGGCCTGGGTGGGGCAGGAGTGGGAGAGAAAAAGAGGGTGTCCCCCTTGGAGCAGGAAAAGAGGGTGTCTCGCGACGCTGTCAGCTCTGTTATCCTCGTGCGACCCACAGACTAACTCTACTTTTGGGGAGTGCCAAAAAGTTTTCCCTCCGCTTGAAGTGAGTGGAGTCACTAGCAGACAGACAGAGGCGCTCAGAGGCTTTTGGTGGCCTGATGAACACATGACTTATTCATAGAGGCCTGATACACATATAAACATCTTTAAAGGACTTGTTTTTGTAGTAGATCAGTGAGTCTTGTCAACATTCCTCAGTTCTCCTTTATTCAACTTTCATTTAAGTTTACAATCAACCTTAGTGATACAATTTCAGATTTGTACAAAATGATAATCATTTATTATGAAAGGACATTAATTAACATCAGTAGAAAATACTGTTTGATAATGCAATGTCTTTCTATTGTTTAGGGGAGTATTCGGAGGATGACCAACAGCACACACAACTGGATGTTAGCCAAGCATTAAAGAGTGAGAGAGGTAGAGGCCTACTGTATGTATAGTATTGATCCAGGGCTCATAGCAATGAATGGGTACATTGAAAGGTACATCATGACATCAACTGAGGGGCTTCTGGGGTCAAATGCAGGGGGCTGCTATTTGGGGGGGGTCTAAGCCCCCATCCGTCAGAACCTAGAGAACCATGGTATGAGCTACCAGGCCTGTCAAGTGCACACAGAGAGGGCGAGCAGGCGGGCGAGTGGTGAGGGAGCAAGACAGTTAGCATGACGAGAGCCATACAGATAAATCACAATTCACTCAGGGAGCAGTCACAGTCAATGGTATATTCACAGGCTGCCTCAACAGCTCATTTGATAGTGCTCTCGTCGTGCCATTCATTTTTCTGAAGGATGAAAGGCGGGCTAGAAAATGTCATCAGCTCACTGAGGCAGGGACGATAGTAACTCAGAATAAAAGAGGGAGGGAGGTGCTTGCTAATTAATTAAGTTTCTTAGGCCTGCCACGGGCAGAGAAGCCTTTTTCCAGGGGGCCTTTCAATTAGACATGCGTTGTAATTAAATGCTGTGTCAGAGGGCTGGCGGGGCCTGACAGATCTATGTCCTGGGCTAAGCCACTTACATTCATCATCCTGATGGATAGCTCACCATACAGGAATATTGTTTTTGATTTGTTTTTGTTTTTTGTGGGGCGGGGTGATTTTGCCACCTCTGCCTGGGCTATTGGACTCCTGTTCCCTTAGTTTTATTTTCCTCCCGTCGTTGTTTCAGGTCTATGTAAATATGAATGCAGACCTGTGTTATTTATATACAATGCTCTTCCAGACCTCCCATAACGGAAGTACACAAATCTAACCTATGACCTACAGTTCAGTTAAGTATAATAATGATTTAAACTATTTGATTAGGCTTTATTTTACAGTATGTAACTGACAGTGGCCAGTACACAATAATAGTATTATCGCACTAATTGGTGCCAGGTAGATAACAATAGGTACATACAAGGTACATAACTATTGTGTTGAATATTACCAAGAAAAAACATCTATCTGAAATAATACAATTTTAAAAATCTGACTGTTTCTAACCTTATCTGTATTGATTTTATTTAACTAGGCAAGTCAGTTAAGAATAAAATCTTATTTACAATGACGGCCTACCCCGGCCCAACCCTAACGACTCTGGGCCAATTGTGCGCCGCACATAGGCTTCCCAATCATGGCCGGTTATGATACAGCCTGGAATCAAACCAGGATCTGTAGTGACACCTCTAGCACTGAGATGCAGTGCCTTAGACCACTGCGCCATTCAGGAGCACATGTTGTATCATTGTTTTTCTTACAATAGTCAATCAATGAAGTAGTCAATTGTAAGACAGTAGCTCAATATTAATGCTATATCAAAACTAGATGGGATTAATATTTAGTTTTTATCTATAGTTATTCAGTTTCACAGTGCGCTCAAAACAGTCTTCAAGCGCACTCACAGTGCGAGAGAGAGAGAGAAACAAAGAGAGAGAGAGAGAGAGAGAGAGGAGGAGGAGGATAGAGTGAGTGGGAGACAGGGAGAATGAGAGAGTGGCTTTCAGGTATCTTAGCCTCACTGTGGCTCACTCTGATGTCCGATAAGGCTGAGGAGTGTGTGCTGTGTGGTGCTCGTCCAGGCAGAGAGGAGAGGACCTCGTCTGTAGACATGTCTTGGGGACATGGTGTGGCCATCCTCTGTACACTGTGTCAGATGTGCTTTCAAGCCCCAGAATGCCCCACACACTTCAAATGATGTGTGTGTGTGTGTGTGTGTGTGTGTGTGTGTGTGTGTGTGTGTGTGTGTGTGTGTGTCTCCACTGCCACCTCTCATTGTGGAGAGAGCACCATAGCACCACTACACTTAGGCTAGGGAACTGATAAAGGAGAGGTTGCCACTACATTGTGTTGCCACTATGTACTGTAGTCTACCTACAGTGTTAATATTTTGGAAGACTACTGTAGTTCTCAGTATTCCAGACATACACATACAATATCCTGCAGTTTACACTTCAACCAAATGCTATAGTGAGTATAAGGAAGAATAGAGTTTAATAGAACATAGAATTTAATTGAACATTGAATTTAATAGAATTGAACATAGAAATGAATAGAACATAGCATTTAATAGTATTGAATTGAACATAGAATTGAAAATAATTGAACATAGAAATGAACAGAACATACAATTGAATAGAATTGTACATAGAATTGAATAGAATACATAGAAATATGTACTTCATCTCTATGGGTTGAACAGCAGTAGAGCAGAACTGCTATACTCAGTACTCAGTACCACTTAGTTAACAGACACCCTGGGGAACAAAGGATCTGACAGGAGATTGTAACGAAACAGAACCGATAGAAACAATGTTTTACATCACACTTATGCGGCTACATCACAGATGGATGTGACTTCAAAGCCTGGGGTTTCTTTTATTCCTGGGTATTTTCCTCTCATCGTTTTCTGTCTTTAACAATGAAATAGTGCCATGCTCTGTGCCGTGCACCTATTCTGAGATGTCACAGCTGGTGTCAGTGTTTCAACCAGCAGCCTGGTGTTCTCTATTTTCCTCTTGTTGTACAGTTTAGGTTGGCTAGCTCAGCTGTGGTGATCGCTGCTCCTATCTTGGCTTTTCCTCGTGTGTAATTTGGACTTGGCTTGTGGTGGCAGGGGTAACCAGTGCCTTTCAAGGAACCGAAATAGACAACAAAGGGGGAAAAACACGTGCGCAAGAGAGCTAGCTTCCTTGGAGGTCTCAAACCTAAATGCATGTGAAGAAGGTTGGAGGAGGAGGTCCATATCACAGTACCAACCTCAACTATAAAATCATTGAGCCCTCACCATCACAGCGTCCTCACTTTAGCTTGTAGTGTTTGTATTTCTATAATGGGTTGGACATGGCTGTCTCTATTGCTCACATATAGCTGCACCATATGCCTCTGAAAAGAGGCAGCACGTCAATTTCAAAGAAACCTGCTGCTAACAGAAAATTGATGTTCAGGGAGCCCTGACCCCTAATTTTCTTTATTTTTCATTGCTTTGTTAAAAGCCGCCAAGGGAATGCTTGCTGTCATTGCTTTTTACCCTTCTGCTGCCCTGCTGTCCATCTCCCTGGCTGGAGACTCAATGAAATTGCTGTATACCATAATAGACTTGGCCATTTGGACCAGCACACAATGAATGTTGTTGTAATTTCTGCTGTCACGGGGGCAATGAATGTCCCCGTGTTTGTTTCTCCCCCTCCTTTTGCTTGTTGCCTATGTGTAGAGAGCAATTTACATGGAGACATTAATGTAACTGTCATGTTCTATCCAAGAGCACTGATGCAGAACTGCTAAAAGACAGCCACGCCGCTGTATTGATGCTCATGGCACTAGAGATTGAGCTGCAATAGAAAGTTAATGGAATTAAGCAAAGAATTCTCCCATCCACCCATGCAGAGAAAAAATAGGCACATTTAAATAAGCATTGGCTTGAAAATAAATGGCCAAATGAAACATCTGGAAAGACATTTGCTAAAGTAATTTGTATGAGGTGAAGATTCAGAGGGAGAGAGAGAGGGGGGGGGGGTAGAGAGAGAGAGATCAGAAAATATGAATATGTGTATTGCTTCTCTTAAAGATTGCAGTATCAGCTGTTTGAGCCTGTTGCCTATTCTGGCCTCTCATTGTTGCATTTGTTAGGTGGGCAAATGTCTTATATAATTTATCAATACTGGATTTCCGTTTTTTGTTTTTCTAAAGTTTCATTTGAGCCTTTCAAATACATTTTGATGAAGTTTTCATGTTAAAAGTCATTCTGCTTCTGTCTCTACTGTTTAACTCCAGTCAAGCAGGAGAACAGTATTATGTTTCTGTTTGGGAGAGAAGGGGAGAGTTTGGGAGTACCAGGGTCTTGTATCTCTGTATTAAGTGTTCAAAGCCTGCCTTGTTTCCAGGAGGGACCTGGGAGGGACCTGCGAGGGACCTGGGAGGGACCTGGGAAGGACCTGGGAGGGACCTGGGGAACCATGGGCCAACAGTAAATGGAAGGCAACATGCTGCTGTAGTCTTTAACTCAGACAGACAACCAGGACACACACGTAGCGCACACACACACACACACACACACACACACACACACACACACACACACACACACACACACACACACACACACACACACACACACACACACACACACACACACACACACACACACACACACACACACACACACACACACACACACACACACACGCCTCACATTACGCCCTTTCAGGAGAGAAAGAATGAAAGAAAGAAAAAAAGGAAACTAAAATATGTACAACACTTATCTTTCTCATAGTAGCAGCCATACAGCTGTTCTCTCTGTAATGGAAGAGAAGCAGCAGCATTTTCACAGGGTAACATTTTCTTTCTGCTGGCCCTTTTGTATGTTTGAGGAGCTCTTCACATTTGTATTGGATAATAGCCTGACACGAATATCTGTATTCATTTTGTCTGGTCCATCTGATGTGTGCTATTACCTACAGTACATTCTCTCTGCCCGGTGCGGTGGCCACCTCATTTTATATATTCTATTATACGGGTACTGTACAGTAACATGTATAGTCTGTCTCAGGAGATTTTCAATGTCTCTTCACTTTTTAAATGTGTTATTCGTGTGCTATTGTCATATGAATAAATAAGAAATAACAAAGAAAAAAAATGACAATAAACAAATAACATTTGATTATTATCAACAATTAAACAATATAAAGAACAATTTGGAAAGGATTTTTGATTGAAAACTGTGTCTCATTTCTCTCCATGCTCTATACTCCCTGTGTTCTCCCATTCATCATGTTGATTAATTGATGATGATGAGGAAGAGATCACCCGGTCATGGCTCCGCTCAGACCAGTCTGGTAACGTATGCCCACCCATACATCAGCAGAGCACAATGTATCAAAAGGCAGGATTGTGATACATTTTGTCATTAATGATTCATTAATGCCCTCTTCATTAATTCATAATCATTTGCAGCGTTTGGTCTTAATTGCTTGGTATGATTTCGACTTGGATCACAGCCAGCCATCAATTAACTACTTTGAGCCTGCCAACAACAGCTATTATAATATGATACAGTGCAAACGGTTTGATCAGAAAAACGAAAGGAAACGAGTGAGTGAAGTCTGTAAATCAGACCTATTCCCTTTATAGTGCACTACTTTTCCCAGGGCCCACAGGGAAAAGGGTGCACTACACAGGTAACAAGGAGCCATTTGGGAGGCAGACCTTATTTCAGTGGTGAAGAGAGGCTTGTTCTTATTTATTTGTAACTGGAGAGAAGAGGAGGAGGGATCTGACAGGAGGACTGTCTGAATGACATCAGCCTGGGTGTAAAGACTAGAGACCAGCTCTTTATCATAGTGACAACACATCCACTACATACCACTGTCTGCTCTGCAACCCTGCCCTGTGTGTGCGTGTGTGTGTGTGTGTGTGTGTGTGTGTGTGTGTGTGTGTGTGTGTGTGTGTGTGTGTGTGTGTGTGTGTGTGTGTGTGTGTGTGTTTGTTTGAGCCTGTGTGTGTGCTTGAGCCTGTGTGTGTTTGAGCCTGTGTGTGTGCTTGAGCCTGTGTGTGTTTGAGCCTGTGTTTGAGCCTGTGTGTGTTTGAGCCTGTGTGTGTTTGAGCCTGTGTGTGTGTGCTTGAGCCTGTGTGTGTTTGAGCCTGTGTGTGTGTTTGAGCCTGTGTGTCTGTGTGTGTCTGTGTGTGTGTGTGTGTGTGTGAGCCCCTCTCCTCTCCACCTGTTGGGTCTGGGTGCTCCTGGGATGTGTGTTTGAGCCTGTGTGTGTTTGAGCCTGTGTGTGTGTGTTTGAGCCTGTGTGTGTGTTTGAGTCTGTGTGTGTGAGCCGGTGTGTGTGTTTGAGCCTGTGTGTGTGTTTGAGCTTGTGTGTCTGTGTGTGAGAACCTGTTGGGTCTGGGTGCTCCTGGGATGTGTGTTTCCTGCTGGCAGAACTAAACCAGGCGTAACGGCACTATCAATGTTTAAGAGACACTGACATGCTTTATTCATTCCTCCTTTACTCGCTGCATTGTCTCTGACATACATATGTTATCATTATAACTGCCCTGAATAAATCATACTGAGAAATAGTCTTCTTTCACAAGATGAATTAAACAGAGGCTTTGGCGGGGTGGGGGGGGGGGGGGGGGGGGCACGTTAGTCACAATCCTTTCAACACTCCAGTCTTACAGGATTTGTTATAACAATCAGAGACAGCCTTCAGAGACAGAGCTGTTGAATGTAATGTACTGTGTAGTTCACTACAGTCTCAATTCAAACACTCTCTTTGGACTCACTCTGGATACCATAATGTTTCAATTTAGAGCACATACTGGGACTGTCCCAAGCCGTTGCATTTCTCAGGAGCTGAATTATCTGCTAGAAACTTTTAAAACACCACTGCACAATACAGAGATAATAGTCTGGATGAAACAACATGTTCTCTGGTTATGTATGCCTTTCTGACTCCATTTAGTGTGTGTAGTGAAGATGGTTGGATGTAGCTGAGTTGCCCAGGACTAAAGCCCTGGAGGCCCCAGAGTAGTAGAAACACATATTGCTGCTGTTTGGCAGCTACACACAGTGGGAGTGTGATGGCGGAGTTGTTACAGCTTTGTGAGAATGCATTCCATTAGCACTAACACACTGATGGGTCCAGTAAGCGTGTTGGAATCCAGCAGGGATCCACACACACTGTGACACACACACACCACACACTTATCTGTAATTAAAACGACGTCGCTGCCTTAACGAGGCGGATGTCACAAGCATTTCCTTTCACCGGTCTCTCAATTTTTTCACTCGCCTTTCTGAAAACGTGCATTGACTGATTGCCGATCCAGTTTCACTTTACTCCTATTACACCGTCTCAACTGTTGCCTCTCAATGCGTAGTGCTCCTCGTATAGCGACTATCTACTGGTGTGAAACATAGTCTCAGCTGTACTATCCTGACTGTTGCGGAACAAATATTAGTAATGATGAAAAGGAATTTGTGGGAATTTCTGTAGCCTCGTTTTTTCTCCTTCTAAACATGTTTCTGGAGTGTATGCTGTGTGGTGCGGCAGTATTAAGATGTATACAGGACTAATTACTGATTAGTATCACAGCATTGAGCAGCCCAGTCATTCAGCAGCCCTCCCTGTAATCTTATCAGTGTTTAATAAATGTCACTGCATCACATCCCATCCTCCCTCCTCCCTTGCTCCCATTCCCGAGCACAGCTACCCTGCCCCGTTAGCTTTAGGACGAGCACCCGCCCGCTCACTTACCGGGAGAGGGGGAGAAGAAAGAGACACACTGTATGTGCGCACTCCCCGCTCTTTAAAGTGAGCTGCTTTGAGCACATCACTTAAATGTAATTTAGTGTTTTATTTGAGATTTATTCAGAATTAAGCATAGCCTAATAAACAAAGCGTGCTTTCCCCAGTGCGTTCCAATAAAGCGAGCGCATTTCACGGTGCTCCTGACAGCTCCGACTTCAAAAAGGCCAATGTGGAGCGATGAATGAATGCAGGGATAAGGAAGGTAGAGCATAATTATTAGCATGGTACTCTGCTTATCTCTGTCTACTGTAGATGTGCCTATGTCTATATGCATAGCAGACAGCAGCAGTATCCCGTCACTTTGGCTAATTAACTCCTTCCCCTTTAAACAACAAAGTGGCGTCTACTTCAAACCGTTCTGGCATATTGAACTGACATAAATGCCTTATGAGTATTTATAATGAAAAGGGATTTCGAAGGTAACAATTTACATTGTTAATATCTCCCCATTTGGAAAATCCTGGTTACTCTACCCTTAGTATGGAAATGGGCTGGGGTGGTAGTTCAGGGATTGGTTTGGGTGGAAGGCCTAAATGTTGTGTTAAACACAGTGATACACATAGGTCTTGATGTTGTAATGGAAATCTGTACATTTTGTGGTCACTGACTATTACACTGAGTATAAAAACATTAAGAAGACCTGCTCTTTCCATGACATAGACTGACCAGGTGAATTCGGGTGAAAGCTATGATGCCTTATTGAATGCCTTATTGACGTCACTTGTTAAATCCACTTCAATCCGTGTAGATGAAGAGGAGGAGACAGGTCAAAGAAAAACATTTACGATTCTAGACAATTGAGACATGGATTGTGTATGTGTGCCATTCAGAGGTTGAATGGGCAAGACAAAATATTTAATTGCCTTTGAATGGGGTATGGTAGTAGGTGCCAGGCGCACTGGTTTGAGTGTGTCAAGAACTGCAACGCTGCTGGGTTTTTCACACTCAACAGTTTCCCGTGTTTATCAAGAATGGTCCACCACCCAAAGGACATCTAGCCAACTTTACACAACTATGAGAAGCATTGGAGCAAACATGAGCCAGCATCCCCATGGGGGGGGGGGGGGGGGGGGGTGTTAATATTTGGTACACTCAGTGTATGTTTTCGCCCTCTTTGAGGAGGGCGAAAACCCCACACACACACACACACACACCCCCACACCCCCACACACACACACACACACACACACACACACACACACACACACACACACACACACACACACACACACACACACACACACACACACACACACACATAGGTGGGGCTGGTTCGTCTTTGTCTTGAGGTTCCAGTCCGGTCTCAACCAGCAGCAGGTAAAGTTTCTGCAAATGATGGCCTGAGGGCAGTCTTTGCTGCTCAGTGTTCAATGCTGTTTGAAGCCCTCTGACTGAAATGTATATATTCCCAGGATCACTCATTGAGTTAGTTTTTTCCATTAACCTATTGATACTACCTGCATTGCACAGGCATTTACATGAAACATTGATTCTCCCTGACACTTTCTATATGTTAGAATTGGAGAAGTGCACTGCATTGTCTCCATACTGAGTGACTACCCCTTCTAATGTTATTCTCAGTTTTCATCATTGAACGGTACTTTGTTCAGTGCTCCCTTCACTATTGATATTTTTGTGGATATAAATTAATGTTTGATTTAATTGTGATAACAATATGAGTACATTCTTAAATGCATGGGTGCTGTTTAGTTGCCAGGAATCAATAATTATGGTCCTATTTCTAAAGTTTCTGGCCTAGCTAAAATATTAGAAGATCTTTGTTATCTTTGAAATGTATTGTAAATGTACATAAGTGGGTTTTAGACCAGGTCATAGCACTAGCTCTGCTGCATTCCTAGTTATGAATGATGTGGTTAACTGTAGGGATAAAAGGCAACATTGTGCTGCCCTCTTCATTGACCTGTCGAAGGCTTTCGATACTGTTGATCACTCACTACTAATTCAGAGGCTTTCCTCAATTGGTCTAGACCAGGCTGCATATAATGGGTTAAAAATTACTTGTGAGATAGAATTCAATGTTTATCTGCTGATGGTGTTAAATCAGGTTTCCTGAATATTATGAAAGGTGTCCCGCAGGGGTCGATTCTGGGTCCTGTACTTTTTACTGTTTACATTAACAGTATCGACTTGTCTGTAAACAAATGTAACCTGCACTTGTATGCCAATGATACTGTTGAGTATGCTATTGCCCCCACGGTTGACCAGGCTCTATCTGAACTACATGTTGCCTTCGTTTTATTACAGAAAAACTTAATTGACCGGAAATTAGAATTGAATGCAAGTAAAACTAAGTATATGTTGTTCTCTAGAGCACATAAAAATAACTCCTAGGATTTGAGCATACTGTATGTACTTTGGACGGTGTCCATATTGATCATGCCCCTGCTTACAAATATCTGGACATCTGAATAGATGAAAAGCTGTCTTTTATTGATGAGTTAGTTAAGAAGCTGAGAATAAAAATGGTCTTCTTCTATAGAAATAGCTAGGTCCTGCGTCTCGCTAAAAATGAGTTAGTCAACGTTCCTATCAGTCCTAGGCTATGGCGACAGCATTTATATTAATGCAGCTGCCATTCCATTAAAGCCTTTTGATTCAGTTTATAATAGTGCACAGTGCTTTATTACAGGTGACAATTTTTGTACTCATCACTTCAGTCTCTACCAGAAACTTGGTTGGCCCTCTTTGATATCACGTACAGTGCATTCGGAAAGTATTCAGACCCCTTGACTTTTTCCACATGTTGTTACGTTTGTTGCCTTATTCTAAAATGGATTAAATCGTGTTTTCCTCTCACCAATCTACACACAATACCCCGTAATGACACATTTTAGCAAAAAAACTGTAAATACGGAAATATTACATTTACATAAGTATTCACACCCTTTACTCAATACTTTGTTGAAGCACCTTTGACAGTGATCACAGCCTCGAATCAGGAATTGCTTTGGGTGGTAGGCCATTCTTCTCTGCAGATCCTCTCAAGCTCTGTCAGGCTGGATTGGGAGAATCACTGCACAGCTATTTTCAGGTCTCTCCAGAGATGTTCGATCGGGTTCAAGTCCGGGCTCTGGTCCTAAATGGTCCTGAGCGCTCTGGAGCAGGTTTTCATCAAGGAGCTCTTTGTACTTTGCTCTGTTCATCTTTCCCTCGATGCTGACTAGTCTCCTAGTTCCTGCCGCTGAAAAACATCCCCACAGCAGGATGCTGCCACAACCATGCTTCACCATAGGGATGATGCCAGGTTTCCTCCAGACATGACACTTGGTATTCAGGCTAAAGAGTAGGATCTTGGTTTCATCAGACCAGAGTGTGTCTCATGGTCTGAGAGTCCTTTAGGTGCCTATTCAAATCAAATCAAATTTTATTAGTCACATACACGTGTTTAGCAGATGTTATTGCGGGTGTAGTGAAATGCTTGTGTTTCTAGCTCCGACCGTGCAGTAATATCTAACAAGTAATATCTAACAATTTCACAACATATACCTAATACACACAATCTAAGTAAAGGAATGGAATTAAATATGGATGAGGTCAGCAATGTCAGAGTGGCATAGACTATGATACAGTGGAATAGAATACAGTGTATAAACATGAGATGAGTAATGCAAAACATGTAAACATTATTAAAGTGATTAGTGTTCCATTTATTAAAGTGGCCAATGATTTCAAGTCTATGTATATAGGCAGCAGCCTCTAATGTGCTAGTGATGGCTATTTAACAGTCTGATGGCCTTGAGATAGAAGCTGTTTTTCAGTCTCTCGGTCCCAGTGTGCTAGTGATGGCTATTTAACAGTCTGATGGCCTTGAGATAGAAGCTGTTTTTCAGTCTCTCGGTCCCAGCTTTGATGCACCTGTACTGATATCCCCATCTGGATGATAGCGGGGTGAACAGGCAGTTGATCGGGTGGTTGTTGTCCTTGATGATCTTTTTGGCCTTCCTGTGACATTGGGTGCTAGGAGTCCTGGAGGGCAGGCAGTTTGCCCCCGATGATACAGTTGAAGTCGGAAGTTTACATACATACACCTTAGCCAAATACATTTAAACTCAGTTTTCACAATTCCTGACATTTAATCCTAGTAAAAATTCCCTGTCTTAGGATCACCACTTTATTTTAAGAATGTGAAATGTCAGAATAATAGTAGAGAGAATGATTTATTTCAGCTTTTATTTCTTTCATCACATTTCCAGTGGGTCAGAAGTTTACATACACTCAATTAGTATTTAGTAGCATTGCCTTTAAATTGTTTAACTTGGGTCAAACGTTTCGGGTAGCCTTCCACAAGCTTCCCACAATAAGTTGGGGTGAATTATGGCCCATTCCTCCTGATAGAGCTGGTGTAACTGAATCAGGTTTGTAGGCTTCCTTGCTCGCACACGCTTTTTCAGTTCTGCCCACACATTTTCTACGGGTTGAGGTCAGGGGTTTGTGACGGCCACTCCAATACCTTGACTTTGTTGTCCTTAAGCCATTTTGCCACAACTTTGGAAGTATGCTTGGGGTCATTGTCCATTTGGAAGACCCATTTGCGACCAAGCTTTATCTTCCTGACTGATGTCTTGAGATGTTGCTTCAAAATATCCACATCATTTTCCTACCTCATGATGCCATCTATTTTGTGAAGCGCACCAGTCCCTCCTGCAGCAAAGCACCCCCACAACATGATGCTGCCACCCGCGTGCTTCATGGTTAGGATGGTGTTCTTCGGCTTGCAAGCCTCCCCCTTTTTCTTCCGAACATAATGATGGTCATTATAGCCAAACAGTTCTATTTTTGTTTCATCAGACCAGAGGACATTTCTCCAAAAAGTACGATCTTTGTCCCCATGTGCAGTTGCAAACCGTAGCCTGGCTTTTTTATGGCGGTTTTGGAGCAGTGGCTTCTTCCATGCTGAGCGGCCTTTCAGGTTATGTCGATATAGGACTCGTTTTACTGTGGCTATAGATACTTTTATACCTGTTTCCTCCAGCATCTTTACAAGGTCCTTTGCTGTTGTTCTGGGATTGATTTGCACTTTTCTCACCAAAGTACGTTCATCTCTAGGAGACACAACACGTCTCCTTCCTGAGCGGTATGAAGGCTGCGTAGTCCTATGGTGTTTATACTTGCGTACTATTGTTTGTACAGATGAACGTGGTACCTTCAGCTGTTTGGAAATTGCTCCCAAGGATGGACCAGACTTGTGGAGGTCTACAACTTATTTTCTGAGGTCTTGGCTGATTTCTTTTGATTTTCCCATGATGTCAAGCAAAGAGGCACTGAGTTTGAAGGTAGGCATTGAAATACATCCACAGGTACACCTCCAATTGACTCAAATTATGTCAATGAACCTATCAGAAGCTTCTAAAGCCATGACATCATTTTCTGGAATTTTCTAAGCTGTTTAAAGGCACAGTCAACTTAGTGTATATGTAACGCTCGTCTGAAGAAGAGGACCAAAGCGCAGCGTGGTACGTGTTCATGATAATTTATTCACCAACACTCAAGCAAAATAACAAAGTGAGAAACAAAACGAAACAGTTCTGTCAGGTGCTGACACAAAACAGAAAACAACTACCCACAAAACACAGGTGGGAAAAGGCTGCCTAAGTATGATTCCCAATCAGAGACAACGATAGACAGCTGACTGATTGGGAACCACACTCGGCAAAAAAATAAAGAAATATAACACATAGAATGCCCACCCTAATCACACCCTGGTCTAACCAAAATAGAGACTAAAACCCTCTATATGGCCAGGGCGTGACAGTATGTAAACTTCTGACCCACTGGAATTGTGATACAATGAATTATAAGTGAAATAATCTGTCTGTAGACAATTGTTGGATTTTTTTCTGTGTCATGCACAAAGTAGATGTCCTCAGTGACTATAGTTTGTTAACAATACATTTGTGGAGTGGTTGAAAAACAATGACTCCAACCTAAGTGTATGTTAACTTCCGACTTCAGCTGTACGTTGGGCAGACCACACCACCCTCTGGAGAGCCCTGTGGTTGCAGGTGGTGCAGTTGCCGTAGCAGGCGGAGATAAAGCCCGACAGGATGCTCTCAATATTGCAATGGTAAAAGTTTGTGAGGGTTTTGTGAGGTGCCAAACCAAATTTCTTTAGGGCCTCAAGCTTAATGATGAGCTTGGAGGGTACTATGGTGTTGAATGCTGATCTATAGTCAATAAACAGCATTCTTACATAGCTTTTCCTCTTGTCCAGATGGGATAGGACAGTGTGCAGTGTGATGGCGATTGCATCGTCTGTGGATCTATTGGGGCGGTAAGTACATTGAAGTGGGTCTAGGGTGACAGGTAAGGTAGAGGTGATATGATCCTTGACAAGTCTCTCAAAGCACTTCATGTTGACAGAAGTGAGTGCTACGGAGCGATAGTCATTAAGTTCAGTTACCTTTGCTTTCTTCGGTACAGGAACAGTGTTGGCCATCTTGAAGCATGTGGGGACAGCAGACTGGGATAGGGAGAGATTGAATATGTCCGTAAATACACCAGCTAGCTGGTCTGTGCATGCTCTGAGGACGCGGCTATGGATGCTGTCTGGGCCGGCAGCCTTGCGAGGGTTAACACGTTTAAATGTCTTACTCACATCGGCCACGGAGAAGGAAAGCCCACAGTCCTTGGTAGCGGGCCGCGTCGGTGACACTGTGTTATCCTCAAAGAGGGCGAGAAGGTGTTTAGCTTATCCGGAAGCAAGACGTTGGTGTCCACGACATGGTTGGTTTTCCTTTTGTAGTCCGTGATTGTCTGTAAACCCAGCCACATACGTCTCGTGTCTGAGCCATTGATTTGCGACTCCACTTTGTCTCTATACTGACATTTTGCCTGTTTGATTGCCTTGTGGAGGGAATATCTACACTGTTTTGTATTCTGTCATATTCACAGTCACCTTGCCATTGTTAAATGCGGTGGTTCGCGCTTTCAGTGTTGCATGAATGCTGCCATCTATCTACGGTTTCTGGTTAGGGTAGGTTTTCATAGTCACAGTGGGTACAACATCTCCTATACACTTCCTGATAAACTCAGTCACCGTATCAGTATATTCGTCAATGTTTTTATCGGAGGCTACCCGGAACATATCCCAGTCCGTGTGATCAAAACAATCTTGAAGCGTGGATTCCGATTGGTCAGACCAGCGTTTAATAGTCCTTAGCACGGGTACTTCCTGTTTGAGTTTCTGCCTATAGGAAGGGAGGAGCAAAATGGAATCGTTGTCAGATTTGCCGAAAGGAAGGCGGCGGAGGACCTTGTAGGCATCCCGGAAGTTGTAGTAGCAGTGGTCGAGTGTTTTAGCAGCACAAGTTCTACAGTCAATATGTTGATAGAACTTCGTCAGCATTTTTCGCAAATTTGCTTTGTTAAAATTCCCAGCTACAATAAATGCGGCCTCAGGATATGTGGTTTCCAGTTTGGATAAAGTCCAGTGAAGTTTTTTGAGGGCCGTCATGGTATCGGCTTGAGGGGGAATATACACGGCTGTGACTATAACCGAAGAGAATTCTCTTGGGAGATAATACGGTCGGCATTTGATTGTGAGGTATTCTAGGTCGGGTGAACAAAAGGAATGGAGTTCCTGTATATGATCACAATCACACCATGAGCCATTAATCATGAAACATACACTCACGCCCTTCTTCTTTCTGGAGAGATATGTATTCCTGTCTGCTCGATGAACTGAGAACCCAACTGGCTGGACGGACTCAGACAGTATATCCCGAGAGAGCCATGTTTCTGTGAAACAGAGTATGATACAATCCATGATCACTCTCTGGGAAGAAATCCTCGCCCTAGAAGCACGGCAGCCCTCTCTGTCGGAGCCAATTTCAGGTGGCAAACTCCAAGCAGGCTGTCATGAGCCTTTTACTGAGGAGTGGCTTCCGCCTGGCTCTACCATAAAGGACTAATTAGTGGAGTGCTGCAGAGATAGTTGTCTTTCTGGACGGTTCTCCCATCTCCGCAGAGGAACTCTGGAGCTCTGACAGGGTTACCTCGCTGACCAAGGCCCTTCTCCTCCGATTGGTCAATTTGGCCGGTTGGCCAGCTCTAGGAAGAGTCTTGGTGGTTCCAAACTTCTTCCATTTAAGAATGATGGAGGGCACTGTGTTCTTGGAGACCTTCAAGAACCTTTTGGTACCCTTCCCCAGATCTGTGCCTCGACATAATCCTGTCTCTGTGTTCTACGTACAATTCCTTCGACCTCATGGCTTGGTTTTTGCTCTGATATGCACTGTCAAGTGCGGAACCTTATATAGACAGGTGTTTTCCTTTCCAAATCATGTCCAATCAATTGAATTTACCACAGGTGGACTCCAATCAAGTTGTAGAAACATCTCAAGGATGATAAA
The DNA here is from genome assembly GCF_016432855.1 of Salvelinus namaycush. NCBI lineage: Eukaryota > Metazoa > Chordata > Actinopteri > Salmoniformes > Salmonidae > Salvelinus > Salvelinus namaycush. The sequence goes on from NC_052307.1 coordinate 76,858,999, forward strand.
TGGAAACAGGATGCACCTGAGCTCAATTTTGAGTATCATAGCAAAAGGTCTGAATACTTACGTTAATAAGATATTTCTGTTTTTTATTTTTAATACATTTGTAAAAAATTCTAAAAAGCTGTTTTTGCTTCTTTGCCATTATGGGGTATTGTGTGTAGATTGATGAGTAAAACAATTATTTTAACACATTTTAGAGTAAGGCTGTAATGTAACAAAATGTGGAAAAAGTCAAGGGGTCTGAATACTTTCCAAATGCACTGTATGTTGTTACATTGCTATGTTTTCATTTATAAAGCCCTTTTACAAAAAGTCCCACTGTACCGAACATCATTACTAAACTTTAGACATACGAGTTACCACACTTGGTCTCATGGATGGCTAACTCTGGAAATTCCAGTTTTTTTGTACCTTATATGTTTGTTTTTTATGACTGTGTTTTTCTTTCTTTCTGCTTGCATTTTGTATTTATATTTTGATGCGTGTATTTTCTGTAATTTATGTTATTAAGTTTACATAGTGAAAACATAATATATATTTTTATGGACTGTATATAGTATAGTTATACTGTTAATGCATTATTAGCTTTTTCTTTTTGCTGTACCAATACTGTAAGTATACATGTGTGTCTCTCTATGTGTTTTCTTGTGTGTATTTATGTAATATATGTCTGTGGTTGTGTGTTTGAAGAAATAGTGTGTTGCACCAGTCTGTGTATGTACGTGTGTGTGTGTTGCGCCAGTGTGTTTGTGTGCGCGTCTGTCTGTGTGTCTGTCTGCCTGTGTGTGTGTGTGTCTAGGGTAGAGAGTGGGAGGTCGAAGGAGGTAGGCTGATGATCTCGGGCTGATTTCTCCCTCTAAGTGTGCAGGATCTGCTTGGCATGCTCTGTGTCTCCCCTCTCGCTGCTATAGGCTCTGCTGGCTATAGCTTGTGGCGCTCCCAGTGGAGCAGGCTCTTTCCACGAACAAAATGCAAAATACAAAATTAATAAAAACACCCTTTGAAACTGACAAACATGCCTCAGGCAAATATCGGCCCGCCGGCTGCTTAAAATTTAATCAGTATTTTTATTTATTTAATTAATTTCCACGGCCATGTTCATCTTTTTAACAACACACTGTCTGTGTACAAAGTTTCCCTCTGTCAAGAATGACATGTTTAATGGGTCCTGTCAGTTCATGGATTCTCACTCCCGGGGGACTGCTAGCTAATAAAATAAGCATGTTTGTTTTATCTCTTAACCTTAGTCCTTGCCCTTTTCTAAGATATGTTTGCTCTTTGGTCCTCTCCTCTGCGTAATGCATGCCTCCCTGTACCTGATCATATCAGAAGAAACAGTACACTTGTAATGCTATACTCAGATATGCCCAAAATCAATATTACAGCCTTGTTAGAATTGTCTTACATTGTGTTTTAGTGTGTATTCAAGACGAACAGGAGTGACTAAAATGGTAGGATTGTTGACAGTGGAAAGCAAACAGAGCGTAGCTCAATCCCCAGATCTCTGCCAAACTGCTGTAATATTCATGCTCTCATTCATAATTTAATTATATTAACATGGCTTGCAGTGTTGGCCATGACAGTCAAACTCTCATCTGGGTGTCAATCACTACTAGAACACTATCCTAAAGCCAGGAATGGTGCAACAAAGACAGAAAGACAGCATCAGGAAATGTTTGAGCAAGTTGATGTGTCCCCCCCAATTCAGCAAGATCATGAGTGAATGGAATAACGTAATAGTACTTTCAAGTATTTCCATGTCCAGTCACCACTCATTCACATCACCACATAATACAGTACATGAGAACACATGAGTACACAGAATCTGAACTGCAGGTCTCTTTAACAATAAAATTACTAATGATTATATTTGAAGCAGGCTTTTTACATAATGGCTTCATTTAAATAAAAATAGATCTTCTGTAACAACCAATATGTTTTTATTTTGTACTGTGCATTACACATAAACTGTCCAGCCTCTTGTTCTTACACATAAGTGCATCTCTCTTTGAGATAAATTCTGCATGGCAGGTTTTTCTCCTCCGTGTAAAAAGCTTCCAGTTTTGTGCTACTTCCTCCTCTTCCACAGTAACTTTCTTAGTTATTAATTGAGATGATGAGAGTCAATGCTTTCAGCGGAAAAGTAGCCCAAGACAAGACATACTTGAAGTTCTGAGGCATAAATATTAACGATCAATATATTATGCATATTATTCTTTAAATACCACATCAAATGTGCTTTTTGTGAGTAAATCTTAATTTTGCATATGCTTTTAAGTAGTATACATTAAATAATAATTCCCATTAAATTGATGGCAGAGGCAGCTTTGGTTCTGTCAATCAAACTGCCGCAAACACACTCTGACATTTCTGTCTCTCATCACTTCTGGCTGCATGGGCGTCATTGTTCGCTCAGAATCAGCATTTCCTCTCTGGCACTTTAACTCTGGAACACAGTCAGAGCAGGTTAGAGACGTCATCCAAAGTAATGTAGCTTATATTCCAACAAAAAGTTAACTGCAATTTTCAAGCAATGCAATATTCACCAGTGTTGAAAAGGGTATGGACTGGAGGATAAAAATAGACATTTTCTGCACTGGTGATACTTGAGGAGTTACAGTTTGTCTCTATGATTCAGTATGGACAAGAACCCAAGCTGTGTTTCTGTGGCTTTCTTACTCTCCTCTCCTTAATCCAACAGCCTCCTGGTTCAGGTTGACATGCAGGGCCTCAGAACAATGTTGTGTGCATCCAGACCATTCAGAGCAAAGAGAGACACTTATTGACTTGAGCAGGTTTATAATCAAACAGTATGAAACACGGCCCTTTGGCCCTCTGGGAGGAGTAACACAATGACAGGCACACGGAATGGTAAATGATAGCCAGGAGATACCACAACACAGCAACGCTCATGTTTCCTGTGTTTGCCAAAGCCCCTGTTCTCCCATGCAGGCTCAAAGCCTCCCAAACAGCCTGCTAATCCACGCTAACGTCTCTTAACGGGAGGGGAACACCCGCTCCCCGCTCCGCACCCCTCCTGTAGCTCAGCCATGGAAGTCTTTAAGGGGAGGATGGCTTTGATGTGAGCAATTTCTAAGACTAATTATACAAACAGGATAATAACAATGAAGAGTGTGAGCTGTCTGTGTGTTTACCCTCCCTCTGTTTACATCAGCGGCAGCTCCTTGAGCCATACACACACACACACACACACACACACACACACACACACACACACACACACACACACACACACACACACACACACACACACACACACACACACACACACACACACACACACACACACAGAGAGCTAATTCTCAGTTGTTTCTTTCTGCAAACCATAACAACAACAAACAACAATAAAAGCCTGACATCAAGGAGAGAAATCATTATGCATAGTTAAAAAATCCTAAAAGGCATAATGTCTCTATTCTGACTTCCTCCTTACTGGCTTCTTCCTGGATTTAGTTGATAGGGATGTTGGAGTTCTGCATAGCTGCAGGACAATGCTAGTATTATCATGCCAACATTGTCCCGTGGGTAATAGATCTGGTTGTTTTCATGTTGATACTGTATGTGTGCATTCATATGCTCTGTGGTTCATCACCTAAATTGTCTCTCATGTCATTATTTCCTCTCCACGGTGTAGGTGGTTGGTTGATTGTACTGTGACTCAGGTCAGATCTATTGGAAGTTCTTCTTTCCCTTTTAAAGGCCTCGATTGAAAGGTCTGAGATAACAAGCTCTTTTTCTCTCTGACGTTGGTTTGAATTCTTGTAAAGAATACAAAACCTCAGATGTACTTTGAAAAGTCAGGACAACGGTAGTAAATATTTTATTTGAAACATCGCTTTTTTGTCCAATTGACTAGAAATGGATGGCATGTATCCACCCTTCATTCAGTGGCTAGCTATTCAACGTCTATTTCGCTGCATGCATTAGTAGCAAATTCATTTTGGAATCACAACAATCTTCTGGTCCAAATAATGAGCCTTTAATTATTGACAGTGGATACATTTTTAACAAAGGTGCTGGGGTTTCACTAGGTTGGCCTTATATGGAGAAGTATTAGAGAAGACATGTAGTGTTCATGACCCAGATCCCCCCTCCCCTCCGCCCACTGAACACTGGCCCAGCTCTCCTCTAAGCTCTCCTCTCCTCCCAGATCTCCTCTCAGCTCTCCTCTCAGCTCTCAGCTCTCCTCTCAGCTCTCCTCCCAGCTCTCCTCTCAGCTCTCCTCTCAGCTCTCCTCCCAGATCTCCTCCCAGATCTCCTCTCAGCTCTCCTCCCAGCTCTCCTCTCAGCTCTCCTCTCAGATCTCCTCTCAGCTCTCCTCCTAGATCTCCTCTCAGCTCTCCTCCTAGCTCTCCTCCCAGATCTCCTCCCAGATCTCACTCAGATCTCCTCTCAGCTCTCCTCCCAGATCTCCTCTCAGATCTCCTCTCAGCTCTCCTCCAGATCTCCTCTCAGCTCTCCTCCAGATCTCCTCTCAGCTCTCCTCTCAGCTCTCCTCCCAGATCTCCTCCCAGATCTCCTCTCAGATCTCCTCCAGATCTCCTCTCAGCTCTCCTCCAGATCTCCTCTCAGCTCTCCTCCAGCTCTCCTCCAGATCTCCTTTCAGCTCTCCTCCCAGCTCTCCTCCCAGATCTCCTCTCAGATCTCCTCCAGATCTCCTCTCAGCTCCCCTCCCAGATTTCCTCTCAGATCTCCTCTCAGCTCTCCTCCAGATCTCCTCTCAGCTCTCTTCTCAGCTCTCCTCCCAGATCTCCTCTCAGATCTCCTCTCAGCTCTCCTCAGCTCTCCTCCTAGATCTCTCAGCTCTCCTCCTAGATTTCCTCTCAGATCTCCTCTCAGCTCTCCTCCAGATCTCCTCTCAGCTCTCCTCCCAGATCTCCTCTCAGCTCTCCTCCCAGATCTCCTCTCAGCTCTTCTCCCAGATCTCCTCTCAGATCTCCTCTCAGCTCTCCTCCCAGATCTCCTCTCAGCTCTCCTCCCAGATCTCCTCTCAGATCTCCTCTCAGATCTCCTCCCAGATCTCCTCTCAGATCTCCTCTCAGCTCTCCTCCCAGATCTCCTCTCAGATCTCCTCTCAGATCTCCACTCAAATCTCCTCTCAGCTTTCCTCCCAGCTCTCCTCCCAGCTCTCCTCTCAGCTCTCCTCCCAGCTCTCCTCCCAGATCTCCTCTCAGCTTTCCTCCCAGCTCTCCTCCCAGATCTCCTCTCAGCTTTCCACCCAGCTCTCCTCCCAGCTCTCCTCTCAGATCTCCTCCCAGCTCTCCTCCAGATCTCCTCTCAGCTCTCCTCCCAGATTTCCTCTCAGATCTCCTCTCAGCTCTCCTCCAGATCTCCTCTCAGCTCTCTTCTCAGCTCTCCTCCCAGATCTCCTCTCAGATCTCCTCTCAGCTCTCCTCAGCTCTCCTCCTAGATCTCCTCTCAGCTCTCCTCCCAGATCTCCTCTCAGCTCTCCTCTCAACTCTCCTCCCAGATCTCCTCTCAGATCTCCTCTCAGCTCTCCTCCCAGATCTCCTCTCAGATCTCCTCTCAGCTCTTCTCCCAGATCTCCTCTCAGATCTCCTCTCAGCTCTCCTCCCAGATCTCCTCTCAGCTCTCCTCTCAGATCTCCTCTCAGATCTCCTCCCAGACCTCCTCCCAGATCTCCTCTCAGATCTCCGCTCAGCTCTCCTCCCAGATCTCCTCTCAGATCTCCTCTCAGATCTCCACTCAAATCTCCTCTCAGCTTTCCTCCCAGCTCTCCTCCCAGCTCTCCTCTCAGCTCTCCTCCCAGATCTCCTCTCAGCTTTCCTCCCAGCTCTCCTCCCAGATCTCCTCTCAGATTTCCTCCCAGCTCTCCTCTCAGATCTCCTTCCAGCTCTCCTCCCAGATCTCCTCTCAGCTCCCCTCTCAGCTCTCATCCCAGATCTCCTCTCAGATCTCCTCTGAGCTTTCCTCCTAGATCTCCTCTCAGCTCTCCTCCCAGATCTCCTCTCAGCTCTCCTCCTAGATCTCCTCTCAGCTCTCCTCCCAGATTTTTGAGTTTTGAGTTTTAAATAATCTTTATTGGGTCTGGAAGCCCACCACACAATAAATACTCATACAAAACCACAGTTACACATCAATTAAAAACACAACTCCAACTCCTCCTCCACAGTAACTAAACACAACAGCCTCTGAATACCCCATATACTCAAAAACAGATCAATATTGTTGACAAGTTTATAATAGGCAAACTCAACCCTTAGTCTCGCTGCCACCATTCCCTCCAGCATTCCCACCACATCCACAGACCCTTGTCCCCGAATACTGTTCTTTCGGGTCTTCCATATCGCTAATTTTGCTGCCCCTAACACAAAATTAAGCAACACAACGACACCTTTTTGACTGAACCTGTACTTTGGCCCAAATATATACAGTTGGGAAGAGAAAACCACTCCCAACGTTGAGAACCAGTCAGTGATCAGGTCAATCATCCCGACCAACCTGGGACACAGTAAAAACAGGTGTGCCAGAGTTTCAGACTCTGCACAGAATGGACACCCCTCCCCAACAGTAGGGTCCAGGTGTACCAGATGCATGTTGGTGGCTATAGCTCCATGTATTATCCTCCATTGGAGGTCAGCTGTCCTCTTATCAGTCGGCACTTTGTATAAGGATCGCCAACAGCCTTTTGGGGAAGCACCTGGACCAAGCACACCCGCCCACCTCGTCGATTTTACCCCTTCCAGGGAAGAGGCATGGGACACCTTTACACATATTCTGTACATGGCCTTCTTTCCCACCTCCTTGAACTCCCCCAGCTCCGGGGTATCGAAGGAAAGCAGCATCCCCACATCCTCCTCAAATGCCCCAAAGCAGCACTAACAATCAGTGCAGGGAACATATAATCCAGACCCTCCTTCCACCGATCAGAATTGGAAATTTCAGTCACATACTGACGATGAAGAACTGGCAAGGAGTCACAGACCTCAGCGACGACCTTCCTCAGTAGGCGAGATGATCGGATCCCCGCTCTTTCTCCCAGCTCCTCCAACGATCTGCTCCTGCTCTGCATCAGATGACCCAGCTTGGTGCACCCCACACCTAACAGGCATGAACGCAGGCTGGCTGAACCCAGAGCACTGGACTGGATGGCAGTGTTATAAAAAAGAGGCTCTTCAAAAAGCCACATCCCTGGTAGCGTGCCGGCCTTACGGGACTTGTCAAGAACCCTCCAAGCCTGCATAACAGACTCATAAAATGGAGTCAGGCCATTCAACTCACCCCCCTCCAGCTTTAAGAGGAAAAGGTGCTTGTCTAAGCCCAAACAGCCCGCTCTCCTCATCAATGCGTAGGCTGTGTCGACCCAGCTAGAACCGTCACTGTATAACAGTCTCTGGGCTGCTTGAAGCCGGAAAGCCATGATCCTAGAGGAAATGTCCACCAGGCCTTGTCCCCCCTCGTGCAGTGGCAGGTACAGGGCTGCAGCTTTGATCCAGTGTTGTCCAGACCAGAAGAAGTTGACAAGGGTCCTCTGAAGCTCTTGTATCAGACCCTTTGGTGGCTGCAAAATCATTAGTCTGTGCCACAGGGTAGAGGCAGCAAGATTATTAATTACCAGTACCCTTCCCCTATAAGACAACTGGGGTAGCACCCATTTCCATCTTGACAGTCTGGCACACACTTTCTCCACTACACCCTCCCAGTTCTTTTTCTGAAAGACATCAGAGCCTAGAAAAACACCCAATGTCTTCATCCCATCTCTGCCCCACTGAAGCCCCCCTGGTAACCGTGGAGCGGACCCTATCTGAAGCTGACCTGCCCACAGCGCTTCACTCTTTCCCCAATTGACTCTAGCTGAGGAGGCACCCTCATACACCATTAAAGCGTCTGAGAGAACCTTAACATCCTCAGCCCCTGTAATAAAAACTGTCACATCATCTGCATACGCAGACAGTGCTATCGTGGGTCCCTTCATTACACCTGGCACAGAGAAACCAGTAAGCTTCGCTCTTAAAAAACAAAGCATTGGTTCAATCGCCAGACTATATAACTGCCCTGAAATTGGGCATCCCTGCCTGATGCCCCTTTGGACAGGGATGGGGCAACTCAAACCACCCCCCACCTTCACCATACACGAGGCCCCAGCATACAGTAAATTCATCCAAGACAAAAAAACATCCCCAAACCCAAAGGCTTTCATCGTTTTAAACAAATACTGGTGGTCCACTCGGTCAAAAGCCTTCTCCTGATCCAAAGAAAGTAAACCCACATTTACATCAGACAGTTTACAAATGTCTAAAACATCTCTTATCAGAAACAAGTTGTCAACAATTGAGCGATCAGGTACACAGTAGGACTGGTCCTTGTGGACCAACAATCCCAGATACTCTTTCAACCTGTTTGAGAGACATTTAGAAACTATTTTGTATTCTGCACACAGCAAAGCAACAGGTCTCCAATTTTTTTATGAGAGCCAAATCCCCCTTTTTTGGCAACAGTGAAAGCACAGCACGTTGACAGGATACAGGAAGAGAACCCTCATGAAAAGATTCACACACCACTTTATAAAAATCCTCCCCAATAGACCCCCAAAAATGCTTATAGAACTCAGATGGTAAACCATCAATGCCAGGGGCTCGGCCTGTTGAGAGCTGCATAACTGCTGTGGACAGCTCTTGCAGTGTAATGTCAGAGTCCAATGCGACTCTCTGTTCAGTTCCCAATTGAGGAAGACCGTGTAACAACTGGTCAGTACACAGAGAGTCACAATCCTCCGCCTTATACAGGGCAGAGTAGAAATCCACGGCATGTTGACGCATTTCACTGTCATCCGTGGTCACCTTCCCATCAGGGAGACGAAGGCAGACCATCTGTTTACGTTGTAATTTCGACTGTCCAAGGTTAAAGAAAAAAGCACTAGGAGCATCCATGTCCTTGAGGGAAGCGAAACGAGACCTAATCAAGGCACCTTTCACTCTTTCATGCAGAAACGACCTCAGTTCATGTCTCTTGTCCTGTAAGTTCATGACTAGTCCAGGGTCATTCTGAGTGAGCAGCTTCAATTCAATTGATTTGATGTCCTGTTCAAGGGCCTTGATAGTGTCTTTAACTTCAATTTGAGACAAAGCAGTATACTGTTGACAAAATACTCGTATTTGGGCCTTCCCAACATCCCACCATTGTCTCAAGGACTCAAAATTCCCTTTTGTAACCCTCCATTTTTCCCAAAACAACAAAAACCTTTCACAAAACTTGACATCATGTAACAATTTAACATTAAAATACCAGTAAGGTGATGACCTTCGTGGACAGGACAAGTGAATATCAGCAGTAATAATATGATGATCAGAGAAACCCACAGGAGTAATGGCACACCTTCCAACCCTACTACAGTATTGATCAGATACGTACAACCTATCTAACCTTGCTGCACTGACACGACCTTCATTCACTTTCAACCATGTGTACTGCCTAACTTTTGCATTCCTTACTCTCCACACATCAGAAAGCTCTAAATCAGTTAATAGGCCAGACAGGAAAGTGGCTGACCGCAGGTGAGGTTCTTCAGCGTTGCGATCAACAGTAAAATCCACAGTACAGTTCCAGTCCCCCCCTACAACCATACACCCCTCTTGGTCACACTGTCTTAAGGTTTCTTTTATTTTATCAAACACAACAAGACGCTCGGTACCCTCATTAGGAGCATAAACATTCAAAAAAACAAACAAAAACCCCATAACATCCACCTTGACCAATAAAACCCGACCCTTGACAATCTCTGTTGTAGATACCACAGTCACCCCTAAGCCTGAGGAAAACAAGATGGCCACCCCAGCACTGAAATTAGTACCATGACTGAGTATATGCTGCCCCTCCCACCACATTCCCCAGTCAACCTCATTATCCTCATCACTATGTGTCTCCTGTAGGAAAACTACATTAAGCCTTTTCTGTTTTATTTCTTCTAATACCCAAGCCCTCTTATTTCTGTCCCTTCCCCCATTAATATTGAGAGAGCCTACCCTTAGTACCTCCATGTAGAAAAGAGAAAGGAAAAGCAGAAGATACCACAGAGAAACCAAAGAGAAAAAAGACACCCTATGGAGCATGATCATCATCATTATTTAAATCTTTTCTTATTAACCTGACCACGTTTCCCACCACCTTTTGCTGCTGTAACAGCAGTAACAAATTTCCTCAAGCGAAACCGCTTCTTCTCACTCAACTCGTCCAACCCCACCGTCTTCTGTAACATCACAGCTGACCTCACAAACTTATCAACATCAAAATATTCTGCCAATTTGACAGATTTCCCAAAAGTCTGATCCAGAAAACCATTTACCTCCTCTAGATCATAAATTGAGTCCTCACCAGCTGCTGTCATATCAGAAGAGATATCCATATCCTTCTCCTGATCCTCCTCAGCTGAGGCCACAGACCACTGACTCCCTTCTACCACATCCCTTTCAACACTCCCCACTTGCACCTCATCACTCGTACCAGGCATCTCCTCCACTACCTGGGAGACTAGCCCCACCTGAACCCCATTACCCGTGATGGGCATCTCCTCCACTACCTGGGAGACTAGCCCCACCTGAACCCCATTACCCGTGGTGGGCATCTCCTCCACTACCTGAGAGCCTAGCTCCACATGAACCCCCTCCTGTACTCCATTACTCGTAGTAGGCATCTCCTCCACTACCTGGGAGATTAGCTCCACATGAACCCCCTCCTGTACTCCATTACTCGTAGTGGGCATCTCCTCCACTACCTGGGAGATTATCTCCACATGAACCCCCTCCTGTACTCCATTACTCGTAGTAGGCATCTCCTCCACTACCTGGGAGATTAGCTCCACATGAACCCCCTCCTGTACTCCATTACTCGTACCAGGCATCTCCTCCACTACCTGGGAGATTAACTCCATTTGAACCCCCTCCTGTACTCCATTACTCGTAGTGGGCGTCTCCTCCACTACCTGGGAGATTAACTCCATATGAACCCCCTCCTGTGCCCCAGTACTCGTACTGGGCACCTCCTCACCAGTCTGAGGAACTGGCTCTTCAGATCCATCCTTGCCTTCTACAACAATATTTTTCTGCTGCATAATATTTCCCACTAATACAAGTTGCAAACTCGTGGCCTCAACACGGATAACTTGTTCCTCGGCAACAGGTGCTTGTGGCTGCTCAACCACTATCAGCCCACCTCTCCCTACATCAGTGGGCCCAGGCGTTATGATGACCACCTGCGCCCCTCCCTCTGCCTTCTCCCTTTTCGGGCAAGCATGTCACTTATGGCCAACATCCCCACACTCAAAACACCGTTGACTACCCGTACTAGCATAAGCCATATATAGTCTATTGTCATACTTGACTTTAAACGATATCTCTAAAGTCTGCTCCGGTGAGTCCAAAAACATAAACACCTGTCGCCGAAACGACATAACCTGTTTCAACGCCGGGTGTTTGCAACCCAACGGAACAACCTTAATTGAGCTTGCAAACTTCCCAAAGCGCAATAACTCGCGCTCCAATAGCTCATTTGGAATAAACGGTGGTACATTTGAAATAGTTACCCTTGTTGACGGAGAAAAAAGCGGCGTAATTTGAATAAACATTCCTTTAAAAAGTACGCCCTGCTCAACCATACGATCAACAAGGCGCTCTTCTTTAAGAAATACCACCACCGCTTTGTTCATCCGTGACGCATAAGCAATATTCTCATAGCCTACCTTCTCTCCTACGGCGACCAGAAAATCCTCCACCGTGACAGTAGCTTCAGTAACACACCTAAAGCCGTGCCGAAGTGACAGGGACGGCATTCCAATTCTGGAAGCCATCCCCGCCAAAATCAAGGTAATTTCGATACGAAAAAACCTAAATACTTAATTCTACCACACAAAAAAAAAAATATATAATAATCTTAATCATGCACAGAAGAAACCAAAGAATGCCACCAAGAAAGAGAAAACCGAAAGAAAGTTCTGAATATCTAACTCTACACAAACCACACGCACTCCCTCGATCATACACTTCCCAGCATGCACCAAACACTCCCAGCATGCAGAGAGAGAGAGAGAGAGAGAGAGAGAGAGAGAGAGAGAGAGAGAGAGAGAGAGAGACTGCAGCCCCCAGAGGGTCTGCCACTCATCTGTGTCTGTCCCCCTCTGCCTTCAGTCCTTTCCCCTCCCTGAAGACGAGTGGTCCTTAAGATCTCATCTGTTGTGAAATGCTAAAAGGCCCTAAGATACCAGGATGACAGGCCGTGAGAAAAGCAGCATCAGAAGATAAGACTGGTTTCTCTTCTTGTTTTCTGGTCTATAGAAGACATCTCCAGTCACGAGAGAGGCCGGAGGGGGAATTAATGAAGTTTGAGAAGTTGCAGTTTGGAAAGTTTATACATACCTGTGTTTAGTGTGTCCCCACTTGCTCCTCCTAAGACAAACAAGGACATCTGATGTCTATATGTGCAAACTATTTCCTAAAGTGACTCACACTCACATTGTACTGTAAGCCCCAGTTCAGGTCAATCTCCATTAGTCTTGTCTTTTTAAAGGCCCATTGTTTGGATGGAGCTGTCTTGAGCCTAATGATGATAGCCGACCCGCCATGATGAGGACATTCCGCTGTAGCCTCCAGGGCAGCACTTCCATCCCGCTTTGGCTGCTCTCCGCCTTGCAAACGTCTTTAAAATGCCAGTGTTTTACAGTGGAGCTGTGTGTGTAAATCAGGGGCTGGACCATGCCTCCTCTCGGGGCCTGTCCTCACTGTTCCAACTGTTCCAGCTGGGTCCTTTGTAGTGGTACTGTATATCTTCCATTCTAGACCCTGCACTGGAAGTGACCCACACCAGCTGACATCTTAATTCAATCTTTAGGATCCTGTTAAACCTCTTTATTGGGCGGGAGAAATATGGGTTTGTTCTGAAGCCAGGAAGTTCACCAACCTCCCTTTGCTGCATTCCCTCTGCAGAGCCACACACACAACATATTGTATCCATATTTAGTGGCTTTTGTTGTATGTGTTTTTGCCATAAACATATCATTACTGTAGTTGTTTGGGCTCTGGGTCTAAACCCCCACCAGCTCTGCTCTGGGTAGGGTGGTTAATGCATCCCAATCCTCCCAGGCCTCACAGCCCCCTGCAATGCCTCTGACAGCTGAGAAATGCCATTACAGACCATAATGAAGAATGAAATCAGTTACACCATCACAGCCACACATGCCCAACATTTAATTTGCACAACTGAAGGTCAGCCTGAATGTTTTTCAGATGAGGTTTGTGATCCTGGTGTACAGTATTTGGTTATAAATTAAATCTCTGGGATGATTCTGCATGAACAATCTGTAGTTATCAAAGAAAATGCTCCCATTCCAAAAAGGAAAGGGCGTACAATGTTTCATAAACTCATGTGTGTAATGTATGAATGATGTGTGTCTTTACCAACAAGCAGGGAATTGACAAAGGAAACTGATAAGTCATTCAGATTGAAATGAGGTGTGGTGAAAAGGCTGTTTTATTATCCGCTGCCATACTGTCACACAATGTACAATTAGTCCTCATACATCACAATGCTCCCAGTAAGACAGAGCACAAGTGTTGCTCCAATTTGCGGATCATTTAGTCTTTTCACACGCGTTTCGCCTTTGATAAAACAGCAGGAATCAAAGCTGGAGGAAGATGAAAACAGAGAGAGGGAAAAAAGTCATGCAAATGACTTTTGTTATTGCGCTGTGATTTTTATTTGAATTGTAAGTGATCATTCTGCCTCTTAGTTACAGCTGTCAGCCCTCATTAATGTGCATTATAAATTGCATCAAAGTGCATAAGGCTGCGTGTGATTAATTTATACAGCAGCACTTCATATAGGAGGAAGATGTGCAGGTGTAGCAGGAAGCCTCCTAGCTGCTTAGAGAAGCCTAATGGTTTAGGTTGGGTGGCACTCAGGCTCCTTAACACTCCGTATGCTGTGTGTCAGAGCTCTGGCATGTGACAGTCACACACGCCCTATCTCCATATCTCTCTCAAGACCTGGAGAGAATTATACGCTCATATGCATCCACTAACATGCTGACCAACGTAATTCACAAAATCATTTTTCCTTCCTCAATGAGAATCAGTCATGGCCTGATTAGAGTCAATGAGTGATTACCATTTTTAACCTCATGTCATTTCCAATCAACATCTGTAACCAAGGAAAAGTCGGTGTATTAAACTTGATTCTGGTCTGTTAGTTTTCAGACCTGACCACACTAAAAAATATATATAGTTTACTATAGAAAACTATAGTACATACTAGATAATTATATAGTATTCTGTAGTAAACAGTAGTAAACTGTAGTATACTGTAGAATACTTTAATACACTCTGTAGTATCCCTCGATCATGTGTAGTACTTACAGAGGTCGACCGATTAATCGGAATGGCCGATTAATTAGGGCCGATTTCAAGTTTTCATAACAATCGGAAATCGGTATTTTTGGACGCCGATTAAGCCGATTTTTTAAATATATTTTTTATACCTTTATTTTACCTTTATTTAACTAGGCAAGTCAGTTAAGAACACATTCTTATTTTCAATGACGGCCTAGGAACAGTGGGTTAACTGCCTTGTTCAGGGGCAGAACGACAGATTTTTACCTTGTCAGCTCGGGGATTCAATCTTGCAACCTTACAGTTAACTAGTCCAACGCTCTAACCACCTGCCTCACGAATAGCCTGCCTGTTACGCGAATGCAGTAAGAAGCCAAGGTAAGTTGCTAGCTAGCATTAAACTTATCTTACAAAAAACAATCAATCAATCAATCATAATCACTAGTTATAACTACACATGGTTGATGATATTACTAGTTTATCTAGCGTGTCCTGCGTTGCATATAATCGATGCGGTGCGCATTCGCGAAAAAGGACTGTCGTTGCTCCAACGTGTACCTAACCATAAACATCAATGCCTTTCTTAAAATCAATATACAGAAGTATATATTTTTAAACCTGCATATTTAGCTAAAAGAAATCCAGGTTAGCAGGCAATATTAACCAGGTGAAATTGTGTCACTTCTCTTATGTTCATTGCACGCAGAGTCAGGGTATATGCAACAGTTTGGGCCGCCTGGCTCATTGCGAACTAATTTGCCAGAATTTTACGTAATTATGACATAACATTGAAGGTTGTGCAATGTAACAGGAATATTTAGACTGATGGATGCCACCCGTTAGATAAAATACGGAACGGTTCCGTATTTCACTGAAAGAATAAACGTTTTGTTTTCGAAATGATAGTTTCCGGATTCGACCATATTAATGACCTAAGGCTCGGATTTCTGTGTGTTATTATGTTATGATTAAGTCTATGATTTAATAGAGCAGTCTGACTGAGCGATGGTAGGCACCAGCAGGCTCGTAAGCATTCATTCAAACAGCACTTTCGTGCGTTTTGCCAGCAGCTCTTCGCAATGCTTCAAGCATTGCACTGTTTATGACTTCAAGCCTATCAACTCCTGAGATTAGGCTGGTGTAACCGATGTGAAATGGCTAGCTAGTTAGCGGGGTGAGCGCTAATAGCATTTCAAACGTCACTCGCTCTGAGACTTGGAGTAGTTGTTCCCCTTGCTCTGCATGGGTGGCTGTTGTCGATGTGTTCCTGGTTCGAGCCCAGGTAGGAGCGAGGAGAGGGACGGAAGCTATACTGATACACTGGCAATACTAAAGTGCCTATAAGAACATCCAATAGTCAAAGGTATATGAAATACAAATCGTATAGAGAGAAATAGTCTTATAATTCCTATAATAACTACAACCTAAAACTTCTTACCTGGGAATATTGAAGACTCATGTTAAAAGGAACCACCAGCTTTCATGTGTTCTCATGTTCTGAACAAGGAACTTAAACGTTAGCTTTCTTACATGGCACATATTGCACTTTTACTTTCTTCTCCAACACTTTGTTTTTGCATTATTTAAACCAAATTGAACATGTTTCATTATTTATTTGAGGCTAAATTGATTTTATTGATGTATTATATTAAGCTCAAATAAGTGTTAATTCAGTATTGTTGTAATTGTCATTATTACAAATAAATGTAAAAAATTGTCCGATTAATCGGTATCGGCTTTTTTTGGTCCTCCACTAATCTGTATCGGTATCGGCGTTGAAAAATCATAATCGGTCGACCTCTAGTACTTACTATATAAAATTGTAGGTCTGCTATTTTTTACCCTCTCCTCATCCCCCCATCTATTTACACTGTAGGCCTAATGGCAGTTTTTAAACAGTGCTTTCATTTCTTAATTTGTTGTGAAACAGGTAAGAAAAAGTTGGGTTTTAATTGGCTCTGTACAGCACTAATGGCCGGGGTTTGTTTTTGTGTACAGGGGAGGAGGGCTTACACCTTACCCTATTTGGATGCTCATTATCAAACATTATACTCCTCTACTTCACTGATAATGTTAACCTGTACTGAAGCATGTCTGTATCTTACCTTACCATTCTGCTGTATGGACACATGCACTTCAGCTGCTCTCAAATGACTGCTCAATGAACTTTGTTATGTCTTGGTGATGAATATGTTGGTGAACGCTGATGTCTGCTGCCTCTCTTGATGCACAACAATGCAGACATGTTTCAATACAGACACTAATGTATACTCATTAAAAGGATCCAGCGAAGAGCCTCTTGAATTGTTATCAGTAGTTGGATTTTTCAACATGAACACTATCCATCGGCAGACCAGTGCTCCGGTCCTTTTCATTATATTTCAATAAAAAATATATAAATAAATTAAATAAAAATTCTGATGATGGCTTATAGGACTTTCTTTTCATTAGAACAGAGAATACTGAAAATATCAATGGTCATTCATTTTGCACTCCTAATGGCCTTGTGTACCTATAGGAGCAGATCAATATAATTTGGGGCGGCAACCGAAAGGTTGCTGGATTGAATTGCAAGGCTGACAAGGTAAAAATCTGTTCTGCCCCTGAACAAGGTAGTTAACCCACTGTTCCCCAGTAGGCTGTCATTGTAAATAAGAATGTGTTCTTAACTGACTTGCCTAGTTAAATAAAGGTTAAATAAAATTTTAATTCTACCATATTGTGTATATAAAGTATTAAGCTGTAGTTTGGGCATCTCAGCGTGATAGATGTGGAGGTCTCCCTGTGTTGTCCTCTGATTAAACCCTGTCTCTTCTATCCCTCCTATCCAGCAACACCAACCCATTTCCTCCTCTGAGGCCTCTCAGAAAGCAGGAGGGATTCAAACGAACATGTCAAAAACCCTCTCAGCAAAGACCAGGTTCACCATCTCGTGTCTGGGTTAGTTTGGGCCCTGGTCCAGCCTGTTTAAAACAGAGGGCCATTGTTGCTTCCCATTTATCTGAAACAGAATAAGCAGCACCCCCCTTCTCTCTTCCTCCCATTCCCTGCAGACCCAGCCCATTCTTCGTACATTAAAGGAGAACCTGTGAATGTGCTCTCAGACGCCTAAAGAGTGAGATGTTTTCGGCTAACATCAAGCCGCTAATGATTTTAATGAGAGCTCCTTCTAGATTCATATTTTTTTCATAGAGTACATCACACAGTAAAACAAAATCAATAAGTAACATTAATTAGAGGCCTTTCAGAGGTCTTCTGCTGCATTTTCTTCTCTTTTTCCCCTCTGCCTTGCCAGATGAGCTGCGATGTGCTGTATTTAAACCAAGGTATTTGACCTTTAGATGCAAGAGGAGCTGAAGATAACAGGACCAAACACAGGGATAGTTTTTGACAGGTCTTTGTCACACAGGAGAGAAGAAAGGGACTGGCTGTGAGATGCTACTTTGAAGCCCCGGAAATTTGTAATGAAAAATTTAAGCGACAAGAGAGAAGAGGAGGGAGGGGGTTAGGGGGGCAAGCGTAGCCATTCATTTGGCTCTGCATACATTAGGGGGTGTAATTCAAAGGTTTTGCTATGTGTTTTTGTAATTTTGGCTCTAATAAATATCTTAGAGAATTGCTTTGATATTCCAAGATTGTCTGTGTGGCGGGTGGGCATCCATGAAGAGAGAAGGGGGTATCCCAGCTGCCTCCTGGCGCTAATGAGAAGGTCATTGCTCTCTAATTATCACAGGCAGCTCAGCCTCAGCCCTTCAAAGGGCCCCAGGAACACACCCGCGCACAGACAATGCTCTCTCTTTGAGCGAGCGCGCTCACGCGCTCACGCACACATGCACCCACACACTGATTCTACTTAGATGTATTTTATTTAACCTTTATTTTAACAGGGAGCCATAGAAAATGTACAATTACATTGTACTGGATACTTTTTCTCATCAACTATTGCCTTTCACTTCATTGATGTCTGCTTGACTTGTTTAGTATTTTGTCATCACTCATATTTTGATTAAAGTCGTTTTCATTTGTCTCTTACTTCACATTTAAAACATGTTTTTTCAGTTATTAGTATACCCCTGAAATGCAAAATAATTGTGAAGGTTCGCCTATCACAGCCATTAAACTATGAAACTGTTTTAAAGTCATGATTGGCCTCATGGTGAAATCCCTGAGCAGTTTCCTTCCTCTCCGGCAACTGAGTTAGGAAGGATGCCTATATCTTTGTAGTGACTGGGTTAATTGATACGCCATCCAAAGTGTAATTAATAGCTTAAACATGCTCAAAAGGAAATTCAATGTCTGCTTTTTTAAAATCTATCTACCAGTAGGTGCCCTTCTTTGTGAGGCAGTGAAAAACCTCCCTGGTTTTTGTGGTTGAATCTATGTTTGAAATTCACTGCTCGACTGAGGGACCTTACAGATAATTGTATGTGTGCGGTAAAGAGATGAGGTAATCATTCAAAAATCATGTTAAACACTATTATTGCACACAGAGTGTTAGTGGATTCGGCTATTTCAGCCACACCCGTTCCTGACAGGTGTATAAAATAGAGTGTACAGCCATGCAATCTCCATAGGGAAGCATTGGCAGTAGAATGGCCTTACTTATCAGGAATCAAGGTAAGACCCAAGTGTAGACTGTGTGAAGTAACAATGTTTATTGTAACTGAGGCAGGCAAACGACAGGTCAAGGCAGGCATGGGTCGATAATCCAGAGTAGAGGCCAAGGTACAGGAAGGCAGGCAGGCTCAGGGTCAGGTCAGGCAGAGGACGGTAATTCAGAAGTAGAGCAAAGGTACAGGATGGCAGGCAGTCTCAGAGTCAGGGACAGGCAGTGGTCAGGCGGGCGGGTACAGGGTCGGGACAGGCAATGGTCAAAAACCAGGAGGACGAGAAAAAAAGACTGGGAAAAAACAGGAGCTGACAGGACAAACGCTGGTAAGCTTGACAAACAAGACGAACTGGCACAGACAGACAGAAAACACAGGTATAAATACCCAGAGGATAAGTGGAGAAGATGGGCGACACCTAGAGGGGGTGGAGACAAACACATGGATGGCGCAGGATGGGATGGCTGCCGTTATATGGCAGCTATTTTGTTTGTTTTTACGCATTGTTTGTAACTTATTTTGTATATAATGTTGCTGCTATCGTCTCTTATGACCGAAAAGAGCTTCTGGACATCAGAACAGTGATTACTCACCTTGAACTGGACAAATCATTTTTCTTTAACGTGTCGGATGAGAGGGATTTACTCCAGACACCAGAACAGACCCTCATCCCCGTCATTCGCAGTAGAAGGAGACAGAGGTATCGCGGAAGGAGATCGGGGTGCTTTGTGAGGATCCGGCGCGGAGTGGCTAATCAGCCTTTGCCATCGGTACTATTGGCCAACATTCAATCGCTGGATAATAAAGTGGACGAACTACAATCACGTATATCCTACCAACGAGACATTCCATTTTTTTTTAAATCTTATGTTTCACTGAGTCGTGGCTGAACGACGACATGAATAACATACAGCTGGCGGGTTATACATTGTGTCGGCAGGACAGAACCTCTCGTAAGGCAAGGGCTGGCAGTCTATTTGTAAACAACAGCTGGTGCACAATATCTAAGGAAGTCTCATGGTCTTGCTCACCTGAGGTAGAGTATCTCTATCTTTTAAATTTAACTAGGCAAATCAATAAAGAACTAATTCTTATTTACAATGACGGCCTACCCGGGAACAGCGGGTTAACTGCCTTGATCAGGGGTAGAACAATTTTTGTTTTATATTGTCAGCTCAGAGATTCGATCCAGCAAACTTTTAGTTATTGGCACAACCCTCTAACCACTAGGCTACCTGCCACCTGCCGGTCTATCTATCTAGAGAGTTTCCATCTATATTCTTTGTAGCTGTCTATTTACCACCACAAACCGATACTGGCACTAAGACCGCTCTCAATTAGCTGTATATGGTCATAAGCAAACAGGAATATGCTCATCCAGAGGCGGCGCTCCTAGTGGCCGGGGACTTCAATGAAGGGAAACTTAAATCCGTTATACCTCATTTCTACCTGCATGTTAAATGTGCATCCAGAGGGAAAAAACTTTAGACCACCTTTACTCCACACACAGAGATGCGTACAAAGCTCTCCCTCGCCCTCCATTTGGCAAATCTGACCATAATTCTATCATCCTGATTCCTGCTTACAAGCAAAAATCAAAGCAGGAAGCACAAGTGACTCGGTCAATAAAAAAGTGGTCAGATGAAGCAGATGCTAAGCTACAGGACTGTTTATCTAGCACAGACTGGAATATCTTCCTGGATTCATCCAATGGCATTGAGGAGTACACCACATCAGTCACTGGCTTCATCAATAAGTGCATCAATGACGTTGTCTCCACAGTGACTGTACGTACATACCCCAACCAGAAGCCATAGATTACAGGCAGCATCCACACTGAGCTAAAGGCTAGAGCTGCCGCTTTCAAGGAGCGGGACTCTAACCTGGAAGCTGATAAGAAATCCTGCTATGCCGTCCGATCGAATCGTACTACACCGGCTCCGACATTTGTCGGATGGGGTAGGGCTTGTAAACTATTACAGACTACAAAGGGATGCACAGCTGAGAGCTGCCCAGTGACACGTGCCTACCAGAGGAGCTAAATTACTTCTATGCTCGCTTTGAGGCAAGTAACACTGAAACATGCATGAGAGCATCAGCTTTTCCGGACAAATGTGTGATCACGCTCTCCGCAGCCGATGTGAGTAAGACCTTTAAACAGGTCAACATTCACAAGGCCGCAGGGCCAGATGGCTTACCAGGACGTTTACTCTGAGCATGCGCTGACCAACTGGCAAGTGTCTTCACTGACATCTTCAACCTCTCCCTGTCTGAGTCTGTAATACCAACATGTTTGAAGCAGACCACCCTAGTCCCTGTGCCCGAGAACACTAAGGTAACCTTCATTATCCCAGAAACCCTAGACCCACTTCAATTTACATACCGCCTAAACAGATCCACAGATGATGCAATCTCTATTGCACTCCACACTGCCCTTTCACATCTGGACAAAAGGAACACCTATGTGAGAATGCTATTCATTGACTATAGCTCAGCATTCAACATCATAGTGCCCTCAAAGCTCATCACTAAGCTAAGTACCCTGGGACTAAACATCTCCCTCTGCAACTGGATCGTGGGTAGGTAACAACACATCCACAAAGCTGATCCTCAACACGGGGGCCCCCCATGGGTGCGTGCTCAGTCCCCTCCAGTACTCCCTGTTCACTCATGACTGCACGGCCAGGTACGACTCCAACACCATCATTAAGTTTGCAGATGACACAACAGTGGCATGCCTGATCACCAACAACGACGAGACAACCTATAGGGAGGAGGTCAGAGACCTGGCCGTGTGGTGCTAGGACAACAACCTCTCCCTCAATGTGATCAAGACAAAGGAGATGATTGTGATTGACTGCAGGAAAAGGAGGACCGAGCACGCCCCCATTCTCATCGACGGGGCTATAGTGGAGCAGGTTGAGAGCTTCAAGTTCCTTGGTGTCCACATCACCAACAAACTAACATGGTCCAAGCACACCAAGACAGTCGTGAAGAGGGCACGACAAAATCTATCCCCCCTCAGGAGACTGCAAAGATTTGGAATGGGTCCTCAGATCCTCAAAAGGTTCTACAGCTGCACCATCGAGAGCATCCTGACGGGTTGCATCACTGGTATGGCAACTGCTCGGCCTCCGACCGCAAGGCACTATAGAGGGCAGTGCATACCGCCCAGTACATCACTGGGGCCAAGCTTCCTGCCATCCAGGACCTCTATACCAGGCGGTGTCAGAAGAAGGCCCTAAAAATTGTCACCGACTCCAGCCACCCTAGTCATAGACTGTTCTCTCTGCTACCGCACCGGAAGCGGTACCGGAGTGCCAGGTCTAGGTCCAAGAGCCTTCTAAACAGCTTCCTGAACATATAATCAAATGGCTAGCCAGACTATTTACATTGCCTCCCCTCTTTTACGCTTCTGCTACTCTTTGTTATTATCTATGCATAGTCACTTTAATAACTCTAATGTACCTACATGTACATATTACCTCAATTACCTTTACTAACCGGTGGCCCCGCACACTGACTCTGTACCGGTATCCCCTGTGTATAGCCTCGCTATTGTTATTTTACTGCTGCTCTTTAATTATTTGTTACTTTTATTTCTTTTTTTTAAGGTATTTTTCTTAAAACTGCATTGTTGGTTAAGGGCTTGTAAGTAAGCTTTTCACTGTCAGGTCACATGTCACCTGTCAAGTTCAGTGCATGTGACAAATACAATTTGATTTGATTTGATTTGACCCCAACCCCATCGAACACCTTTGGGATGAATTGGAACGCTGACTGTGAGCCAGGCCTAATCGGCCAACATCAGTGCCTGACCTCACTAATGCTCTTGTGGCTGAATGGAAGGAAGTCTCCACATCAATGTTCCAACATCAAGTGAAAAGCCTTTCCAGAAGAATGGAGGCTGTTATAGCAGCAAAGGGGGGACCAACTCCATATGAATGCCCATGATTTTGGAATGAGATGTTCAACAATCAAGTGTCCACATACAATGCAATTGTGTTCGTTGTCCGTAGTTTATGCCTGCCCATACCAAAACCCCACCGCCACCATGGGGCGCTCTGTTCACAGCGTTGACATCAGCAAACCGCTCATCCACACAACGCCATACACGTGGTCTGTGGTTGTGAGGTTGGTTGGACATACAGCCAAATTCTCAAAAACGATGTTGGAGACAGCTTATGGTAGATAAATTGACATTAAATGCTCTGGCAACAGTACTGGTGGACATTCCTGCAGTCAGAATGCCAACTGCACGCTCCCTCACAACTTGAGACATCTGTGGCATTGGGTTGTGTGACAAAACAGCACATTTTATTGTCCCCAGCACAAGGTGCACCTGTGTAATGCTCATGCCGCTTCTTGATATGCCACACCTGTCAGGTGGATGGATTATCTTCGTGAAGGAGAAATGCTCACTAACAGAAATTTGAGAGAATTTTTTTTAAATTGTGTGTATGGAACATTTCTGGAATCTTTTATTTAAGCTCATGAAACAAGGAACAAACATTTTACATGAACGTGGATGCTACCATGATTATGGATAATCCTGAATGAATCGTGAATAACGATGAGTGAGAAAGTTAGACGCGCAAGATATTATTCACGATTCATTCAAGATTATCTGTAATCATAGTAGCAAACACATTAATATAGAAAAATTTAGAACCATATTCTATTCTTATTTACAATAAAAGTGACTTCAAAATGACACAATACATTATTTAACATTATTTTCTATTGAGCACAAAATAATCTGAAACACAACCAAAACAAACAGCAAATGTGTAACAAACTTGATTTAGTCATTGTGTACTATGAATGTGGGACCAAATACTTACATTTTAACTACTTTAATACACATACAAATTAATTTGTCCCAATAATTTTGCTCCTGGAAAATGGGAGGACCATGTACAAAAAGTGCTGTACTTTCTAAACGGTTCACCTGATATGGATGAAAATACCCTCAAATAACAGCTGACAGTCTACACTTTAACTTCATAGTCATTGTTTGATTTCAAATCCAAACTTTTGGTGTATAGAGCCAAAAGAAGAAAAAAAATGTCACTGTCCCAAAATTAAGGAGGGTGTTATAATTCATATCATAGGCCTATGGCCACCATTGTTCCTGTACCCAAGAAAGCAAAGGTAACTGAACTTAATGACTATCGCTCCATAGCACTCACCTCTGTAATCATGAAGTGCTTTGAGAGACTTGTCAAGGATCATATCACCTCTACCTTACCTGCCACACTAGACCCGCGTCAATTTGCTTACCGTCCCAATAGATCCACAGACGATGCAATCGCCATCACTCTGCACACTGCCCTATCCCATCTGGACAAGAGGAATACCAATGTATGAATGCTGTTTATTGACTATAGATCAGCATTCAACACCATAGTACCCTCCAAGCACATCATTAAGCTCGAGGCCCTGGGTCTGAACCCCACCCTGTGGAAGTGGACTTCCTGATGGGCCGCCCCCAGGTGGTGGAGGTAGGAAACATCACCTCCACTTCGCTGATCCTCAACATTTGGTCCCCACAAGGGTGCGTGTTCAGACCCCTCCTGTACTCCCTGTTCACCCATGACTGCGTGGCCAAGCATGCCTCCAACTCAATCATCAAGTTTGCAGACGACACTACAGTGGTAGGCTTGATTACCAACGATGACGAGACGGCCTACAGGGAGGAGGTGAGGGCTCTGGGAGTGTGGTGCCTGGAAAACACCCTCTCACTCAACGTCAACAAAACAAAGGAGATGATCATGGACTTCAGGAAACAGCAGAGGGAGCAGCCCCCTATCTACATTGACGGGACCGCGGTGGAGAAAGTGGAAAGCTTCAAGTTCCTTGGCGTACACATCACTGACAAACTGAAATGGACCACCCACACAGACAGTGTGGTGAAGAAGGCACAACAGAGCCTCTTCAACCTTAGGAGGCAAATTTTTTTTGGCTTGTCACCTAAAATCCTGTCGGGCTGTATTACCGCCTGGTACGGCAACTGCACCGCCCACAACCGCAAGGTTCTCCAGAGGGTGGTGCGGTCTGCCCAACGCATTACCGGAGGCAAACTACCTGCCCTCCAGGACACCTACAGCACCCGATATCACAAGAAGGCCAAAAAGATCATCAAGGACATCAACCACCCAAGCCACTGCCTGTTCACCCTGCTATCATCCAGAAGGCGAGCTCAGTACAGGTGCATCAAAGCTGGGACCGAGAGACTGAAAAACAGCTTCTATCTCAAGGCCATCAGACTGTTAAACAGCCATCACTAGCACATTAGAGGCTGCTGCCTATAGACATAGACTAGGAATCACTGGCCACTTTAAGGAATGGAACACTAGTCACTTTAATAATGTTTACATATCTGGCATTACTCATCTCGTATGTATATACTGTATTCTATACTATTCTACGGTGTCTTAGCCACTTAATAATATTTGCATATCTTGCATTACTCATATCATATGTATATACTGTATTCTATACTATTCCACGGTATCTTAGTCACTTAATGTTTACATATCTGGCAATACTCATCTCATGTGTATATACTGTTTTCTATACTATTCTACGGTATCTCATTCACTTAATAATGCTTACATATCTTGCATTACTCATCTCATATGTATTTACTGTTTTTCTACTGCATCTTAGTCCGTTCCGCTCTGACATCGCTCGTCCATATGAATATAGTCCTAAATCATTCCTACTTAGATTTGTGTGTATTGGGTATATGTTGTGGAATTTGTTAGATATTACTTGTTATATATTACTGCACTGTCGGAGCTAGAAGCACAAGCATTTCGCTACACCCGCGATAACATCTGCTAATCATGTGTATGTTGATTTGATTTGATTTGATAATACTGTAGTGCTTTTTTAATGCACACAATATAGCTGGATCGCCCCGTTCTGCCCCTAGGGGCCTCCGCACTGCAGCGCCCCAACACAACACACCCCACTCAGCTTTAAGATCTTAGTGAAACATTCATCTTTGGTTTCAGGTTTGTTAGTCCAAGACCAGAGTGACAACCAACAGTATGGCAGATCCCCAGGGTCAGGACTGAGCAGCCCAGCAGCTAGGGATTGCCTAAATAGATAGCTCCCTGACGTGGGCATGTTTTCAATACAGACTCCTTTTGTCGTACAGTATTCCATATAAGGCACCCAGACCTCATGAAAGTGCATTATATTCACGTTCACTGGAATATAGTACGTTCTATGGATTAAACTGCAGTCATTTATTTCTGAGATTATATGAACATGACTGGGCATTCAAACATATCTGTATCCATTCATCATCAATAGCGTCTCCCAGATCTTCCTCTCATTTTTGTTTTACATGTTTTGGGTCATCGGGAAAGCCTCTATCAACCCTTGATACAGTTTGGAAATCAACTTTAGACATTTGTCTTAAGCTTAAGCAATTTGAGAATGTGGGGGGGTCATGTCCCCCCGACCCCAGTGAAAGTTGTGTCCCTGTTAATACCCCCTTTTACTTTACTCCTGAACTTATTTAGGCTTGCCATAACAAATGGGTTGAATACTTATTGACTCAAGTCATTTCAACTTTATATTTTTAATTGATTTGTAAAGCATTTTGAAAAACGTAATTCCACTTTGACTGTATGTGTACATTTAAACAAATCTCATGAATCATTGAGTACCTTGTAAATGTTTAATCAATGTGGAATTTTTTGAATTATCAAGAAATATAATTATTATAGTGTGTAACGTTGTCATTAGCAGAGGGGTAAAATTATCATGTGCAGGAATATGATTTTGTACATGTTGTATGCTCTTGGGTCTGGTAATGATCTCTGTCATTGTGTCCCACTCTCTATTCTCCATGTAGAAAGCTGAGGGCCTGCAGAGCTATTGCTGCTGCTAGAGCCGCCTGTAATAACAGTTCACCAATGGTAATGTCACATCCTGTCTGTGTGTTTACAAGCCCAAGCCCTGCTCTTTGACAGCTTGGTGGTTAGATAGGTGGAGTGTTTGTGTTGTAGATGTTGCAGGCCCTGAAAAATAAACCCCTTGTTGTTTCCCCTTTCTTTATTCTGCATTGATTTAAAGCTTGATTCAAAGAGATGTTCCATAGAGTCTGCTTTGCTGTTTTAGGATACTTAAAGAAAGTTCTGTAATGTCCAAACTAATCGCTTTGCTTTAATTCTGCTGATCCTCACCCTTTGAGATCCTTAACTGATCATTTTTCACTTTCAGTGTCAACAGCAGCATCCTATTGGAGCATACTACCTCTCTAGTTCCTCTTTTCATGTCAACCAATGGGGGAAAGTGTGAGATAAGACACACTCAATCTATTCATGTTGCATTTATTTCAAAATAATTAGAATGTTGGAGAGTAGTCTCAGGCCTTTGTGTAACGATGCAGAGAAACAAATTATCATTTATTTATAAGGAGAAAACAGGATTGAGAAATAGTACGCATGTTTCATTATTAATGACATTTTTCGACAGTCTTAATTTATACAATCCTGTGATATTTTAACTGGGCTGAAAAGCAGGAGAAGGAAAATGTTTGCGTTGCTATTTTGGCTGATTTGTCAGAAAGATGGAAGTTGTGGAGCCTCCCACACAACGCCAGAACACACAATGAATAAAGCAGGAAATTAGTAGCATATGGATGGGCTCTCAGCTCTCAGCCTCCCAATGGCTCCCCAGTAAATTATTGTCTCTGAATTAATCTAATTAAGATGTGTACAGTACTGTTTGCCAGTGAAATGCAATCATGGGCAAATGCAGGGCATTTCTCAATGACTGTAGAAATGGTACAACATAGAGTAGAGTATTATTCTCTGTGAGATGTCTAGGAATAGACAAGTTTAGAAAGAGTGAAATATGTCAATAGACAGGCTCCCATCAGCATTGTGTAATTTTTTCACTGTGTTTTGAGAGCAAACAGTGGATTGTGTCTGTAGCGATGCTGCTGTGCCCATGTTTACAAGTCACAACCAAGTTATAACACAATATTGGACACAGATGGGAACTATCCAAGATGTCCTCGATTGCTCAAGAGAATATGGTCAATTTTCTGACCACTTCAAAACAGAGGCCTACCCTCTACCAGAGCTGCTCACAGCCCAGAAGTACTTTACACAGTCCAGAAGTACAATCACAATGCAAGACATCTCCATCAATTTTCCACTCCATTTCAGTCTAGTTAAAGCAGTCCTTGTGGAGGGGAGTAAGGAAAGAAAGAGGCAAAAGCTGCTTCCGCCTCAATTCCCTTACAGTCTTATCAATCGACCGTCACCCCGGCCCATCCTATGTGTGCTTGCGACCTCTAATGGATCTCCTCTTACATCAGCCCAGGCTGAGGCACCAGCACAGCCCCTTCTCTCAAACATGGCAGCCATTAGCCACAGTGATGGGGGGGAAGAGGAGTCAGGCACGCTGCACGGCAGTCCCCTGGCTTCCTGTAACTGGAGTGTCGCACTGCGTGGCCCTCTCCCCGGGGCCAGGCCTGGATGTATGCACTCCGACAAGCCGCCTCTTTCTCTTCCCTCCCAGTGTCCCGACGAGCCTATTATCATGAGGTCCTGTGCATATTGTGCATTCTGGGAAGTGGCACATAAAAGAATGATCAGGCAAAGCTTTCAGACAGAAGTCGTCTGTGAAGACTGGCTCTTTGTTGAACAAAATGGAAATGTAGCGGCAAGGGTGCACCTATTGAAAGCCCTTGTGGAGACACTAGCGCTCGCACATGGCATTATGTGCCTCATTATTTATATGGGGCTGTCAGCTAATATTGCATGGGGCTCTCACCAGAGCACTTTCTGCCATCCTTGAAAGTCACAGCAAGAGGAACCTTTAGTTCCTCAGACGACAGGGGCCTTCTCACAAGGGAGAGCTCTGAAGAATTCATTCTTTACTCCTATTGACATAATGCATCCGTGCCATGTGGCATAAGCATTCTTTTAATCTCACTCCACTGACTTATTCTTCCTCTGCTTTGGTTGAACTCCTAGCCTGAACCACATTTATTTTTTTATGGAACATTGAAAAATAATACTATCTGTTGTTACATCAGTAGTAGTTGGAGTTTTCAATACCTGTAATCTCACCTCAGTTCACATCACTAGAGCTATGAATAAACCAAAACCACTCCAAAGTATCCATAGTAGAGGAATGTATATTATCTAAGTAGTTCTGCTGAAGGGGTTAACAGTTATCTTCTACAGACAGTAAAATGACAATACAGGAGGACCCCCCCATTTTTTTCACTACATCCTAGTGCCTAATTTCTATTGCAAATAGCTGCAGGAAGGGGAGCTTGCCTAGGCATGAAAGGGTTAAGGGCATTGTTCAGTCATCTGGAGATAAGGACATTTTTTATGCAAGAGCGACCCCTGATTAGAGGGTGAGTTTTAATGGCAACTAATTAGCCAACCTCTTTAGCCCTGGCGTAATGATCAAACGAGCTGTCATCAGGTACCTGATACAATGATCCGCTCACTCTTGATACGATATTTTATTCCTCTGCAATTACTCTGCCCCCATTTCACCACGTGTGTTTATTGCCTGGAGCACACATGTCAAATTAAAGAGCAGCTTATGCACCTGATATTTAATTATTGCCTGCTGCACCGCTGTGCACAATGGGGAAATGTCAAAGCCAGCAATCTACAGTACTTCAAGCAGCAGAGCAGTGCGCTGCGATCACCGAGCACTCACGCTCGGCTCACACTCTCACACATTGAATTTAAATATTGAATATGAATGTGAACTTTCTCCTGCTTGTCCTTGTTCATTTGGCTTCATGCTAATCTTTGTCACTCACTGTGGAACAGCTTTGACATGGTAGGAATGAACTGTAATTTGTCTGTAACTGAGGATCAGTGCCTACGTTTCAGTGATAAAATAACATAAAGGAAAAATATAAATCAGTCAAAATATATAGTATAATCTCCTTGTATATTACATTTCCTTTTACCTTTAATAGCAATTACATTACATGAATTTGCCTGGCTTTTATAATCCATATGAAAATTCACTTTTTTCCTCATGTCAGGGAAATGACTGTAAATACTGTGATTTAATTCCCCCTTAATGATCAACAGTCAATCTCCACTCGATACATTTGTGATAAACTCAAATATCCCTGAACACTTAATGAATCTATAGGAATAGATCATCCTGGTCATGAATATGAATCTGCATTACGTAGTATGAGGGCATGCTGAGTCTATAAGTAACCCATCTGTTTTTAATGATGATAATGGTGGCAGGATCCTTCTATAATGAGGCCTGTAATTCAGATAATTCATTTATTTTACAAACCATGAAAGTTTTATTCTTGTTCAACTAGCATTTGGGATCATTCCCTTCCAAGCCCTGTGACGTTTCCTCTGAAGTTCGCATTATGATTTACAGCTGTGTAAAATCTCATTCTGATTATCATTCTGCCTATAACACAGTGTTTATCCAGTCCCTTTTTAAAGACCTTAAATAGCTCTTTTTAAATGTACTTATTCTTCCCGTTTATTTAAACATTATGCTGTGGTCAAAGTGTTTAATTCTTGCCGTTTCCTCTTCCCGAGGACCCAGGCGCTGTTCCACTGATGTTAGAATGTGTTGGTCATCTAATTATACACATCTTGAAAACAGATTGTTATTTTGTAACGGATTCTAGATTTCTTTTTTTCTCCTCGTTTTTATTTTCTCCTTGGAGAATCCTATTTTATTCTGCAGTTCCTAACTTACTCAGTATTGCACGATAATTAGCAGATATTTTTCAACCTCCTGTCCAACTGACTAAGCTAATCGTTCTCTCGTTTCATTGCTTTCACTTTATCCACCATTTCAGCACTGTGTGTATGTCTCTGTGTCATATATTACACAGGATTGTTCTCCTATCAAAGTTGTGATCCTCTGGTATAGCTGACACACTTTACCTAGATATCCTTACGTCTATGTATTTATGTATTAGATAAAGCTATCCCTATAATTCTTGACTGCTTTATGGAGCCTAATGCGTTATGAATTTAATGGATTAATATAGGAATTGCTACAGGCCTGATAAATTAGTGAGTTGACATTGCTGCCACAATTGACTTAAAAGCCCCCTCATGTGTTCATGTCATGGCCGATAATTCTTTGATGCAGAAATTGAAATAACGTCTGGTCAAACTCCTATAACTTACAAAGTTTATTACGTATGTGCTCTATTCTCTGTATCAGGAGGAGGACAGCAGAGTGGCAGGGACAGGAAGGCCCCTCTGCCTATGATGAGGTGAAACACATCAAACATGCATAACACTTCCGACCAGAACATGGAAAGCATAGAACCATTCTGGAACAGATAGCAGGGCTCTGTGACAGTTGGCATTCTGCTGTGATGATGGTCTGGTTTATTGTAGGAGTGAGAGGCTGTATGACAGGCCAGGACAGCCCTGCTGCTCCCTCCCAGTCCCTTCCTGGGGGAAACATCATTTAACACAGGGACACACGGCACACTGAGTCTCTGGCTGCATCTCAAATGGCATCCTATTCTCTATATAGTGCTCTACTTTTGACCAGAGCCCTATGGACCCTGGTTAAAAGTAGTGCACTAAATAGGGAATAGGGTGCCATTTAAGATGCAGGCTCTGTCTGTCTGAGACCCCAGTGAGCTGCTATCCTCTCCTCTCCTCTCACCACTGAGCCAGGTTAACACCTGCTCCAGACTGTCATGTCAGACAAATTATGATGAATGGAAGAAGTTTAAAGAAATAATTGATTATTTGTGTCAGAGAATTCCCTGTAGATATTCCAAACGCCTCATCGTTTATTGTGTGCATGAAATGTGTGTGTATGTGTGTGTTTCTGTGTGGGTTTAGTTCTTTCAAAGGTAATGAGAGAACAGGCTGTCTGGTCCTGAGGAGCGGATTGTCTGTATTTCTGTGTGTATGTGTGTGTGTGCGTGTGTGTAGTCTAACGGAGTGTCTTCAGTACAGTGTGTAAAGATGCTGAGAGCCGGCCTCTAGTTGGGGCTTTGTCTAGGCTGAGGCATGCATGGCCTAGGGACAACTCTCTAAGTCCTGTTATCCCTCTAAGTCCTCCACACATTTTAAACAGGCCCCAGAATAAAGCAGGATAAAGCCCAACTCTGTTGATGATGACAAAACCATTGATTCTGTCATTGAAAAAAATGTCTTAACTATTTTTTGTTGTTTTAGTCAAATTCCTTATTTTCCGATTGACTTTTGCGTGCACTGAGAGAACTAACTAAGAAGCGATGGGAGTGTAATGGAATTACAGTGCTCTTACTTTGTGCAATCCTCTTAAAGTCTGTTTTTCTGTAATTACTATTTTACAAACATGCTGTCAGTGTAAATAAAACCTTTAACAGGGTAGGCAGAGAGTCAGTGCTTTGGTTAGCCCTGAATCCTCTGTAGGAGAGCCGTGTTGAAGAGAGCACCTGTTCAGTAGATGCAGAGAAGGAATGTAGCCTGTGGAAGTTGCTTCAGTGTGCCCCAGATGCTAATATAACACAGATGTCACGGTGCTGGTCCAAAACCACAATCACAACATATGGTAATTGCTACAGAATTATTTTCTGGCCAGCTTCTAACCAGGGGCTGATAAAATAGAGAAGTCAGCTACTGATGCTTCCTGGAATGAATTACTGCCAAATCTAACTACACAAAACGTAGGTCCCATGAAAGAAGGGCCACCAGGTACAGCCATTAGCGTTGGTGATAGCCATAGCAATCTGAATGGCTAAGGGTGAATGATTCCACAGATGTGCTCTCCAACATGTTAGTCTCTTCACAAAGTGGATTGCTTGCAATCCTCCAAGTGCATGCCCTGGTGGACATCCTCCTGGATATACAGTATATGTGGTGTGAATTTTAATACACACTGTATGGTGATTGATATCTACATGACGAGTGGCTTACTGTATGGGGTTGGGGAGCATAGAGAAAGGGTTCGTTGATACATTTCAGAACTATAAAAGTTTCTAGCATTGTAAAAAGTAATGTTAGGGCAGAAAGGTGTGCTGAGACAGGTCAGATCCCCCTGAAACTGATACAGGTCAGATCCCCATGAAACTGGTACAGGTCAGATCCCTACGAAACTGGTACAAAGTCAGATCCCCACGAAACTGATACAGGTCAGATCCCCATGAAACTGGTACAGGTCAGATCCCCCTGAAACTGATACAGGTCAGATCCCCATGAAACTGGTACAGGTCAGATCCCCGTGCAACTGGTACAAAGTCAGATCCCCATGAAACTGGTACAGGTCAGATCCCCATGAAACTGGTACAAAGTCAGATCCCCATGAAACTGGTACAGGTCAGATCCCCATGAAACTGGTACAGGTCAGATCCCAGTGAAACTGGTACAAAGTCAGATCCCCATGAAACTGGTACAGGTCAGATCCCCATGAAACTGGTACAGGTCAGATCCCAGTGAAACTGGTACAGGTCAGATCCCAGTGAAACTGGTACAGGTCAGATCCCCATGAAACTGGTACAAAGTCAGATCCCCATGAAAACCCCATGACCCCCAAAAAACTCAACATTGATAGTCTTTTAAACCTGTTGACAACTGTGATTTAAAAGTGAAATAAAGAACCACAGAAGGTGGTGTTGTACATCAGATGATCTTTTCTACATATTTTGATGGAGGAAATGTGTGTTGTCATTAAAGCATTATATTCTCCTTTAAGCAGCAAA
This sequence comes from Salvelinus namaycush, assembly GCF_016432855.1. Taxonomy (NCBI): domain Eukaryota; kingdom Metazoa; phylum Chordata; class Actinopteri; order Salmoniformes; family Salmonidae; genus Salvelinus; species Salvelinus namaycush. The sequence continues at coordinate 76,892,661 of NC_052307.1, forward strand.
AGAAAATGTGGCCTTGCCTGTATGGCCTTGCCATACAGGCAAATAAGCGCAAATAAGACCTTGGTTCCCCCAAAAAGCTTCCCTTTCAAATTCACTCACTTCCCATTGATGTTGTTGTTGAAGCACATTTAAAGCATAGATATAGTTTGTGAAGCATTTAGCAGTATCCTGGAACAACGTTTCATCTCACTCGAAGGAGTGTGAGGCGCTCGTCGCCCAGATATTCCATCTCTGAGCTTTCTTACTTGTAAATGTTCTGATGTAGTTGTTGTTCTTCTCTGGCAGTTAGCGTTTGCAGAGTGTTGGAATGTGTTTCTGTTCCAGCACAGTTGAATTCAGTCATTATTCTTCCATACCCCGCTACCAGGCCACGAAGCTTGAAATGAACCCTGTTCTCTTTTTCTCAACTGAGAACAACTTTTACAGTCTGGAGGAAACACATACACACACACACACAAGCACGACTGCACGCGCACAGACACACACACACAAACACACACAGGTGCAGACACACATTCACAGGCACACATACACACATGCATGCACCACACATACATGCACACACACACACCAAGGTATCCAAGAGGCCAGAGGATTTGAGGACTTTGTGCATTACTGAAATCACTTCTTGTTGTTCTCTGCTGAGTTTTTGGCTCCACCATCTGGTCTTTTGAGGCACAGAACAAACATAACTTTATTGTAACATGCAAACAAAATCAGTCATGGCATTTAAATATAATTATTACACTACGATTTTAAGTTCATTGAAGACATAAGACTGATTATGGTTAGAGACAATAAATGCATATTGTTCAGATGATTCTTTTTACTGCTTTCAATTAAATTAATGCAATTTTTTACCTTATATCAATATACTGCTGATATTTTTTTTTAAACAATGGAAACAAAATACACTTTTGAGCAACCAGAGTCCTTAGCTGATAAATCAGTGGTTTAGTATTGAAGCAGTGTGTCTGGCTGCATTATATCATGTGATTATGTGCCTCTACTGTTCATGGCCCAGGAGTAATTGTCTCAATGACTGTATTGATCACAGCAGGATGAAAATGCCATGAAAATGTCAACTGTGGAGTTCATTGACTGGGCAGTAGAATTGGGGATTCCTCTGGTACATTGTTGGGTAAATAAAAGCAGCATCTAATTAGAGTAACGTAAATAAGTGTCTGATCTTTGTAAGGAAGAGAGAGGGGGAGGGGGGGGCAAAGAGGTGCATGGCTGTCTTCAGAAAGCTACATGTATCGATTGGTGGAAATTAGATTGGTGAAAAGAGGTGTTTGCCCATCAGGGGGTTGCCTGTTAAAGAGGGGAGGCTGTCTCACTTAAAAAGACCCATGTTATGATGGCCTTTATTAAGACTCTTCATTTACTTTGAAACCAGGGTAGGGGGATTGGGCCTGGCAGGTTATAGAGAACTGATGTCTCTGCTGCTTACGCTCCTACTGAAGTCATCCTTGTGTGTGTGTGTGTGTGTGTGTGTGTGTGTGTGTGTGTGTGTGTGTGTGTGTGTGTGTGTGTGTGTGTGTGTGTGTGTGTGTGTGTGTGTGTGTGTGTGTGTGTGTGTGTGTGTGTGTGCGCGATGTCTGCGTGCGTGTGTCGGTGTCTGTTTTTTCATGTTTTTGTGTACAAATCCATTTAAGCAATAACAGACCTTAGGTGACTTCAATGTGTCTGTTCTCTAACCAGTTTTTCACTAACATGAAAAAGACAACCCATTTTCTTTACGGTCTTAATATTCTAAATCAGTTTTATACAATCCAATAGGATACATTAGGATCTCAAAGACATCTAAAGAGAAGGAGAATCGATTTGGTCAATCAATGTAGTTATTTTTAAAGGCTCTCTGTGTGATCTTCCAATACCCTGGTTACTGTTGCTGTGTTGGACTCGGTGACCCAGACAAACCAAGTTAGAGGGTGTAAACAATCTGTGTACATCTGTCTGTCTGCAAACACTGGCCGTCTCTCACCTCACTTCTGAAGAGCTCTCCTAACACCATTATTGGATTCCTCCTGACCTTTCTCAAATGTGGGCACAAGCACAATAGCACAACAGCAAGCTTTACTCAAGAGGGAGGCAGATACCAGTCTGGCCTGTGGGGGGACTGTTGTGGAACTGTGTATGATACAAAGGCATCTGTTTCTATGGCTTAAACACATACAGTATACTTCTGAATAGTTTTGGAATCCAAACGGTTTGAAATCAATGCTATCTTAGTGCATCCAGCTAACACACAAAACAGTGTGTGTGTGCATGCGTGTGTGTGTGCGTGGTGTGTGAAATCTGAGGTGTGTGTTATTGCGAGAGGATGAGAGCTGTATGGATGAAACATGGAGAGGGGCGCTTCCATACATGTCTCTCTAGGCATGAAATTGAAAATGGACATAAACGTGGGTTTACCCCCCTATCCCCCAATCCAACCCCTCCCAATCTTGATGTGCGTTGTGGCGGCCCTGTGTTTGCTCAGCTGAACGTAAAGACTGTTTGTTTTGAAGAGTGTCGGGTACTTCCTCGACCACATGCTCTCCCCTCGCCGCTCGCCAAGCCGCCGCAGCTCTCTGGCTCACAGAGTGGCCTCTCTTCTATTACAGCGATGTTGGGGAGCTAACCATGCAGAAAGCAGCGGGCTTTAAAAAAAACTGGTTTCCCTTTTAAATGGATGAGCATTGAACACTCTGCCCTTCTCCCTGGTGATGGCTTCTTTCTCCAGACTAAAATGGCTTTGGATTCTTATGTAAACTGACTGGCTCCAGATGAAGCCCTTAACAGCTGGACTCCTGCCAGCTGGGGGATTGGAAGCTCACCTAATGATAAATAAATGTGCTCACATTTTTACAAGCAAAATATCTGCGCAACAGACACCCCCCCCCCCCCCCCCCCACCACGGCACAAAAAAATCCTTCTAGGATTCTAGAAGCCTTTGATGTGTGATATTCTGTTTGATTTTCCCATTTTAAATTATGTGTGAATTATTTACATGAGCTGTTAGGGTGTCTTCAGCAACAGTGTGTACATTGTTTTGCCAGGGTTGAGTTCTGGCCATGTGCCCCTAAACTGTGGTTACAGGGTGCCAGGGAGCAGAGAGGTGTGGAAGCAGCAGGAGTGCCATGCTGGGGTGTGTGTACGTGTGTTTGTCTGTGTTTGGAGGGAGTATTTTCCCTGCAATGTGTGCCATAGAGGGAACAGTCAGAAGGTGGATGATGGAATCAGTCTACAGTCTATGCACAATACTGTATCAATCAATCAAGCAAACTTTCTTTATATAGCACATTTCTTACAACAAATGTATTTCAAGCTGCTTAACAAATAAAAAAATAAAAAGTGAGAAAGATAAAATACAAAAAACATGTCTATGATTAGACATGGATAAAAATTCTGAGATAAAAAAAATAAATGAAACAATGGTCATATAAAATATGATATGAGAGACTAATGCAGTGGGATATGAGGGGATACAATAAATTAAATATATAGAAAGAGATACAATAAAAAAAAGTTGAGAAAATGGCTGAGACAACTAAAAGCACGCTAAGTGAAAAAAGCCAATAAAGGTATGTCTTAAGATGTTTTTTTTTTTTAAATCAACGGTTTCTGAGGGCCTCAGATCTTCTGGCAGACTGTTCCAAAGTCCAGGACCATAGTGGCTGACGGCAGCCTCACCAAAAGTTTTGGTTCTGACCTTCGCAGCATAATGCCAACCTACGAATTCACTATAAAGCATCATATGACAACAAGTGACAGTCATGATACGTATTATATGATACAGTTCTAGGAAGCTCTGAGTATTGTTTTTAAATACTAAATCAGAAGAAGTGGAAGCTTAGGTAGGACCTATTGCTGTGTTGAAGGTTTGGATGAGGGGAATAGCGGTGAGAGACAGACACATCCATGTGGACGTACAGTGAGGAAGCAGAAGACGCATGCAGATTGAATAATTACAGCTGTACAACACAGTGTGTGTACATATGTGCGTGCGTCCCTGCATGCGTGTGTGAAGCTGTACTGCACGGTGTGTGTGTGCGTGGATGCGTGCACGTGAAGAGGGAGGATAGGAAGAGTCACCTCCTGCTGCTCTGCCTTTCATATTCCCCCAGATCCAACACAGACATCCTCCCTCTACTGAGGGGAGAAGGAGACTAACACCAGATAGAAACACCAGGAATACAGTGCTAAGACTTGTCCCTGGAATTTGGAATCTTATTCAGTGGAAAGTGACAGATTGCAGACCTATAGAGGCCCCAATAGTGCCATTGAGTAGTGTCAGATCACAGATGATATGGTCACTTAGTGAGTGTAGTAGACGTTTTGATCCAAAGTGACTTACGGTGAACAACACTATAGTCAGTGGCTGTATGTGGCCCATGCAAGTCTCAAACCCACAACTCTGTGCTTAACAGCACACTACTCAAACTAACAGAGCTAGAATTGTGGGTCACCACGCCCATTCAGAGTTTGATGTTATGTCAAAAGCACTTATGTAATTCCAGCTCCAAGGTCTGACCCTGGCATATTGTCAACATTGTGATTATGACGAGGTAGTGATAAGTACACAGACGACGTCGTCCAAATGAGAAGATAGTGATGATGTGCCTTTTGGAGTCTAGATGCTAGGCCAGAACAGATGTATGGCTTCACATTCTACTGATGGCACGGTATACTCTGGAGTCAATTTGATAGGAAATGCAAAAAGGAGATCTCCTCGTCATAGGCTGTGTTTACACAGACTGCCCAATTCAGATATGCTGCCAATTATTTGCATATCGGATACCTATCTGATCTTTCCCTAATGTGTAAACAGCAAAAAAACACATTTATAGGGCCTTCAGAGAGTATTCACACCCCTTGACTTTTTTCAAATATTGTTGTGTTACAGCCTGATTACACTGACATTTTGTGTCACTGGCTTAACACACAATACACCATACTGTCAAAGTGGAATTATGTTTTTAGAAATGTTTACAAACTAATTTAAACATTGCTTAACAAGTCACATAATAAGTTCTATGGACTCACTCTGTGTGCAATAATAGTGTTTAAAAAATGTTTTTATGTGTGATATTCTGTTTGATTTTCCCATTTTAAATTATGTGTGAATTATTTACATGAGCTGTTAGGGTGTCTTCAGCAACAGTGTGTACATTGTTTTGCCAGGGTTGAGTTCTGGCCATGTGCCCCTAAACTGTGGTTACAGGGTGCCAGGGAGCAGAGAGGTGTGGAAGCAGCAGGAGTGCCATGCTGGGGTGTGTGTACGTGTGTTTGTCTGTGTTTGGAGGGAGTATTTTCCCTGCAATGTGTGCCATAGAGGGAACAGTCAGAAGGTGGATGATGGAATCAGTCTACAGTCTATGCACAATACTGTATCAATCAATCAAGCAAACTTTCTTTATATAGCACATTTCTTACAACAAATGTATTTCAAGCTGCTTAACAAATAAAAAAATAAAAAGTGAGAAAGATAAAATACAAAAAACATGTCTATGATTAGACATGGATAAAAATTCTGAGATAAAAAAAATAAATGAAACAATGGTCATATAAAATATGATATGAGAGACTAATGCAGTGGGATATGAGGGGATACAATAAATTAAATATATAGAAAGAGATACAATAAAAAAAAGTTGAGAAAATGGCTGAGACAACTAAAAGCACGCTAAGTGAAAAAAGCCAATAAAGGTATGTCTTAAGATGTTTTTTTTTTTTAAATCAACGGTTTCTGAGGGCCTCAGATCTTCTGGCAGACTGTTCCAAAGTCCAGGACCATAGTGGCTGACGGCAGCCTCACCAAAAGTTTTGGTTCTGACCTTCGCAGCATAATGCCAACCTACGAATTCACTATAAAGCATCATATGACAACAAGTGACAGTCATGATACGTATTATATGATACAGTTCTAGGAAGCTCTGAGTATTGTTTTTAAATACTAAATCAGAAGAAGTGGAAGCTTAGGTAGGACCTATTGCTGTGTTGAAGGTTTGGATGAGGGGAATAGCGGTGAGAGACAGACACATCCATGTGGACGTACAGTGAGGAAGCAGAAGACGCATGCAGATTGAATAATTACAGCTGTACAACACAGTGTGTGTACATATGTGCGTGCGTCCCTGCATGCGTGTGTGAAGCTGTACTGCACGGTGTGTGTGTGCGTGGATGCGTGCACGTGAAGAGGGAGGATAGGAAGAGTCACCTCCTGCTGCTCTGCCTTTCATATTCCCCCAGATCCAACACAGACATCCTCCCTCTACTGAGGGGAGAAGGAGACTAACACCAGATAGAAACACCAGGAATACAGTGCTAAGACTTGTCCCTGGAATTTGGAATCTTATTCAGTGGAAAGTGACAGATTGCAGACCTATAGAGGCCCCAATAGTGCCATTGAGTAGTGTCAGATCACAGATGATATGGTCACTTAGTGAGTGTAGTAGACGTTTTGATCCAAAGTGACTTACGGTGAACAACACTATAGTCAGTGGCTGTATGTGGCCCATGCAAGTCTCAAACCCACAACTCTGTGCTTAACAGCACACTACTCAAACTAACAGAGCTAGAATTGTGGGTCACCACGCCCATTCAGAGTTTGATGTTATGTCAAAAGCACTTATGTAATTCCAGCTCCAAGGTCTGACCCTGGCATATTGTCAACATTGTGATTATGACGAGGTAGTGATAAGTACACAGACGACGTCGTCCAAATGAGAAGATAGTGATGATGTGCCTTTTGGAGTCTAGATGCTAGGCCAGAACAGATGTATGGCTTCACATTCTACTGATGGCACGGTATACTCTGGAGTCAATTTGATAGGAAATGCAAAAAGGAGATCTCCTCGTCATAGGCTGTGTTTACACAGACTGCCCAATTCAGATATGCTGCCAATTATTTGCATATCGGATACCTATCTGATCTTTCCCTAATGTGTAAACAGCAAAAAAACACATTTATAGGGCCTTCAGAGAGTATTCACACCCCTTGACTTTTTTCAAATATTGTTGTGTTACAGCCTGATTACACTGACATTTTGTGTCACTGGCTTAACACACAATACACCATACTGTCAAAGTGGAATTATGTTTTTAGAAATGTTTACAAACTAATTTAAACATTGCTTAACAAGTCACATAATAAGTTCTATGGACTCACTCTGTGTGCAATAATAGTGTTTAAAAAATGTTTTTATGACTACCTCATCTCTGTACACCATGTATACAATTATCTATAACGTCCTTCAGTCGAGCAATGAATTTCAAACACAGAATCAGACTAGGGATGTTTTCCAATGCTTTGCAAAGATGGGCACCTATTAATAGATGGGTAAAAAAAAGAAGCAGACATTAAATATCCATTTGAGCCTGGTAAAGTAATTAATTACACTTTGGATGGTATATCAATACACCTAGTCACTACAAAATACAGGTGTCCTTCCTAACTCAGTTGACGGAGATGAAGGAAACCGCTCAGAGATTTCACCAAGAGGCCAATGGTGGCTTTAAAACAGTTAGAGTTTAATGGCTGTGATAGGAGAAAACTAAGGACGAATCAACAACATTGTAGTTACTCCACAATACTAACCCAATTGACAGAATGGAAATAAGGAAGCCTATACAGAATACAAATATTCCAAAACATGCATCTGGTTTGCAATAAAGCACTAAAGTAAAACTGCAACAAATGTGGCAAAGAAATTAACTTCATGTCCTGAATACAAAGTGTTATGTTTGGGGCAAATCCAACACAACACATCACTGAGTACTAGGGTTGCAAAGCATCAGAAACTTTCTGGTAAATTTCAGAATTTTGGGAATTTTGCTTAAAATCATCAAAAAAGTTAGCTCATAAAAGTGAACCTTTTTTGTGAGATACACATAAGGCAATTCTAGGTCTTGTGGCATATTTTGGTTAAACTATCCCCAATTCAATGGAATTGCAACCCTCTGCATGCACAGTGCATTCTTCCATCACATGTACAGCTGATTCTCAAGATCTTGCACACTAATGAGATGCTATTGAGCCCACACTACTACACTGTCTAAGCCAAGGACTACATGTTTTCTGGTAAGTTTTGATTACAATACTGGGTGGGGTGAGTATATTTTTTGTTAACTAGTATATAGTAGCCTACAGGGGTGTTTAAATCATTTCTTACTTGTTAACAATTTCTAGCTAGTTCGTTTTTGTTACCATGTGGGTTTTAGCTTGCTTGAGCCTACTAACTGAGGAGTGTTCATTTCATTTTAAACCGTTTATCTTAAAAATGAGTTGTTTAATCTAACTGCATAACTATTTATCTGTACATGGAATTGTATTTGGGGGTCTTTCCCCCAAAATTCTAATCTTTACAGGAAAATGCCACGGGCACTATCTGATGTGTGGAGACATTTCACTGCAGCTAATGTAGAAGGAAAAGCTGTGTACATTTGCAAATACTGTGCCAAATCATATGTGAAGAATGCAACAAAGATGCAGAATCATCTGGCCAAGTGCATAAAGTTCCCTCAGCAACAACAAGCAACCTCTGACAAAAGTCCCTCTACTTCTATTCGAGGTGAAAATTATGAATCAGACACCTTAAAGATAGCAAAAGCTCATGGTCCTCCTGGAATCAGAAGTTTTTTTGACTCAATGGAGGAACGTAGTCAGAGAAATGCTGATGAATGTCTTGCTCGAGCTGTGTATGCAACTGGTTCCCCTCTGATGCTGGAAAGTGACAGTGAAGATGAGGCCTCAGAGTCTGATGTTCAAGAGGGGGACATTGAGAAGGTCCAGGGAGAATACATGGAAGCCTGAGAGGCAGACAACCAAAGCTTTAGTTTCTAGACTATCATTTTACAGATGTATGTTGAAAAGGTTTTGGGAGATGCGATGGATCATTGGGGATCATTCAATATTCCCTTTTTTTGTTGTTCAGTGAAATCATCCCATGTGAAGAGTCAACTCATTTAATTAAAGTTCAATTCGTAACTAAATTGTTTTTTATTGATATTGGAAGGATTTAATCATTTGCAATTATGTCTACTTATGATAAGGTAAAAGGTTTATGTTTCTGTCTCCATATGATATGGTAAATATATCCAATGCAAAAAACATCTACATTTAAATGTTATTAATATTAATTTGCATATATTTCCGTTAATTCCCATATATTCCTGTTAATTCCCACGGAAAGTTTCCACCTCTGAATATTCCCCAAAATGTGCAACCCAACTGAGTACCACTCTTCATATGGTGGCTGCATCCTGTTATTGGTATGCTTGTCATTTGCAAGGACTAGGGAGTTTTTGGGGAGGGATAAAAATAAATGGAATAGAGCTAAGCTAGGCAAACTCTTAGAGGAAAACCTGGTTATGTCTGCTTTCCAATAGATACTGGGAGACAAATTCACCTTTCAGCAGGACAATAACCTAAAATGCAAGGCCAAATATACACTGGAATTGCTTACTAAGCTAGCTTTGAATGTTCCTGAAAGGCCTAGTTACAGTTTTGACTTAAATCGGCTTGAAAATCTATGGCAAGACTTGAAAATGGCTGTCTAGCAATGATCAACAACCAACATGACAGAGCAGAAGAATTAAAAAAATAATAATCTGCAAATATTGTAGAATGTAGGTGTGCAAAGCTCTTAGAGACTTACCCACAAAGATTTACAGCTGTATTCGCTGCCAAAGGTGATTCTAACATGTATTGACTCAGGGGAGTGAATACTGATGTAAATTAGATATTTATGTACTTCATTTTCCATAAATTTGCAAAGATGTCTACAAATATGTTTTCACTTTGTCATTATGGGGTATTGTGTGTTTTTATTTAATTTAATCAATTTTGGATTCAGGCTGTAGTAACACAACAAAATGTGGAATAAGTCAAGGGGAGGTCATACTTTCTGAAGGCACTGTATACCACTTCCATATGTGGATCTGATTCCTGATACAAACCCAACCCTCCATATGTGGATCTGATTCCTGATACAAACCCAACCCTCCATATGTGGATCTGATTCCTGATACAAACCCAACCCTCCATATGTGGATCTGATTCCTGATACAAACCCAACCCTCCATATGTGGATCTGATTCCTGATACAAACCCGATCCTCCATGTGCGACCTCTGTCTGGACCGCCTGATCACATCTTTTTGCTCTGAAGTGTTTTTTTTTAGGCACATGACCTCCATTACCATGACAACCAACCCAACATTTAAAGGAACAGTGACAGGACATGAGCATTGCATCTGTGTGCTACTTCAGAGACTACATCAGCGTGAATGCGCAAATCTGATATGGGTCACATGTAAAACTGAGTATGCACAGTCAGAAAATATTGGATATAGAAATAAAATCAGATATGGATTCTTATGGTGGCTGTGTAAATACAGCCATAGAGGTACATTTCAAATCACATTAATAGTGAAAGTGAGAGCACCAAGCACACCAGCTAGCATACCACCAGTCTGCCTTGTTTTCCCCATACAATTCATTCACAAACACTGTTTTAAACATCAAAGTAATTGGCAATTTGTAAGGCACTTAATATCTCAGTTCTCCCATAAGTGCACGATTAAAGGCTCTTTTGTGTAATTGCATTGAAACAGGAGGATGATAATGAGTGCTTGGCTTTGTTGTTCTTGCCTTCATGCCTTCACATAATAAAGTACTGTTAACTTACATGTAAATCAGAAGCTTTTCCACTCAGTGGCAAGAAGTGATTATGACAATGCCGCCCACCACCCATTTTTTACCACCCATATTTACCATAACAAAGTCGTTGAACAAAGAGGGGTGCAATAAGCCACAGGATACACAGAACAGTGCAACACGAGCCAAGTGGAAATTGGAAGTTTTCAATTTCTTACATAATTTATGATCTGCTGTATCCCAGGAGATTTCCCCCAAAAGAGTAAATAAAAGCATTATATTGTAGTGCTAGCCTGCCCCTCTGTGTCGGGATGTTAATCCCCATTAAGGGTAGAGTTTGGGAGGCTTTGAGGGTAATTAGCTAACATGCTTGGGAATCTTGGTAGGGCTTGGCAGGTGCGTTTGATCAGTGGCATTAGGCGACATCACTGTTGACAGGGTGGGATGGCAGGGAGAGGGAGGTGGAAAGGCAAGGGGTGGAGGAGAGAACCGGAGAGGGGGTAGACTTCGACTTATTCGGTCAATTTAGATATTTTAACAGATAAAAGTAGGCCTGGCCTACAAAGAAAATATGTATGTTAATGAGTTACTGTCAATCTAAATGAGTTTGAAGAGGATTTCTAAATTAGCAATTGAGCAAACAAATAAAAGTACAGTTAAATGGTTGATATTGACTGCATGTTTTGATTCCAATAAGAAACAACTTCAAATTCAGATTATTATTCTGCAGGTTAAAGGGCATGCGGTAAAACGTCAGTGCCCTAGCATACCGTAAAACGACAGTGCCCTAGCATACCGTAAAACGACAGTGCCCTAGCATACCTTAAAACGACAGTGCCCTAGCATACCGTAAAACGACAGTGCCCTAGCATACCGTAAAACGACAGTGCCCTAGCATACCGTAAAATGAAAGTACCCTAGCATACGGTAAAATGATAGTACCCTAGCATACTGTAAAACGACAGTACCCTAGCATACCTTAAGAAGACAGTGCCCTAGTACAGTGCATTCAGAAAGTATTCAGACCCCTTGACTTTTTCTACATTTTGTTACATTACAGCCCTATTCAAATTTTTTTTTTTTTTTACAAATGCATATAAACATTTAAATATCACATTTACATAAGTATTCAGACCCTTTACTCAGTACTTTGACGAAGGACCTTTGGTGGCAATTACAGACTTGAGTCTTCTTGTGTATGACTCCACAAGCTTGGCACACCTGTATTTGGGGAGTTTCTCCCATTCTTCTCTGCAGATCCTCCCAAGCTCTGTCGGGTTGGATGGGGTGCGTCGCTGCCCAGTTATTTTCAGGTCTCTCCAGAGATGTTCAATTGGATTCCAAGTCCGGACACTGGCTGGGCCACTCAAGGACATTAAGAGACTTTTCCTGAAGTCACTCCTGCGCTGTCTTGGCTGTGTGCTTAGGGTCGTTGTCCTGTTGGAAGGTGAACCTTCGTCCCAGTCTGACGTCCTGAGCGCTCTGGTGCAGGTTTTCATCAAGGATCTCTATACTTTTCTCCGTTCATCTTTCCCTCGATCCTGACTAGTCTCCCAGTCCCTGCCGCTGCAAAACATCCCTACAGCATGCTGCTGTCACCACAATGCTTCACCATAGGGATGGTGCCAGGTTTCCTCCAGACGTGATGCTTGGCATTCAGGCCAAAGAGTTCAATCTTGGTTTCATCAGATCAAATAATCTTGTTTTTCATAGTCACGGTCCTTTAGGTGCCTTTTGGCAAACTCCAAGCGGGCTCTCATGTGCCTTTTACTGAGGAGTGGCTTTCATCTGGCCACTCTACCATAAAGGCCTGATTGGTGGAGGGCTGCAGAGATGGTTGTCCTTCTGGAAGGTTCTGTCAGAGTGACCATCGAGTTCTTGGTCACCTCCCTGACCAAGGCCCTTCTCCCCCAATTCCTCAGTTTGGCCGGGTGGCCAGCTCTAGGAAGAGTCTTGGTGGTTCCAAACTTCTTCCATTTAACCCTTGTGTGGTGTTCATGTTTTTGTTATTCACCCAATGTTAGCGGGTCTGATGGATCCACAACATTATTGTGTTTTTAAAACAATACAGCCATAACAATTTATGTAAACATACTTAATACTTAGATATTGACTTATATATTAATATTTGCCATTTACCTCTGCTAGATCACATGTATCAATAAATGCACTATTCTTTAAAAAAATATATATATATACACTGCTCAAAAAAATAAAGGGAACACTTAAACAACACAATGTAACTCCAAGTCAATCACACTTCTGTGAAATCAAACTGTCCACTTAGGAAGCAACACTGATTGACAATAAATTTCACATGCTGTTGTGCAAATGGAATAGACAAAAGGTGGAAATTATAGGCAATTAGCAAGACACCCCCAATAAAGGAATGGTTCTGCAGGTGGTGACCACAGACCACTTCTCAGTTCATATGCTTCCTGGCTGATGTTTTGGTCACTTTTGAATGCTGGCGGTGCTTTCACTCTAGTGGTAGCATGAGACGGAGTCTACAACCCACACAAGTGGCTCAGGTAGTGCAGTTCATCCAGGATGGCACATCAATGCGAGCTGTGGCAAAAAGGTTTGCTGTGTCTGTCAGCGTAGTGTCCAGAGCACATTTGTGGCCTGCTGGAGGTCATTTTGCAGGGCTCTGGCAGTGCACCTCCTTGCACAAAGGCGGAGGTAGCGGTCCTGCTGCTGGGTTGTTGCCCTCCTACGGCCTCCTCCACGTCTCCTGATGTACTGGCCTGTCTCCTGGTAGCGCCCCCATGCTCTGGACACTACGCTGACAGACACAGCAAACCTTTTTGCCACAGCTCGCATTGATGTGCCATCCTGGATGTACTGCACTACCTGAGCCACTTGTGTGGGTTGTAGACTCCGTCTCATGCTACCACTAGAGTGAAAGCACCGCCAGCATTCAAAAGTGACCAAAACATCAGCCAGGAAGCATAGGAACTGAGAAGTGGTCTGTGGTCACCACCTGCAGAACCATTCCTTTATTGGGGGTGTCTTGCTAATTGCCTATAATTTCCACCTTTTGTCTATTCCATTTGCACAACAGCATGTGAAATTTATTGTCAATCAGTGTTGCTTCCTAAGTGGACAGTTTGATTTCACAGAAGTGTGATTGACTTGGAGTTACATTGTGTTGTTTAAGTGTTCCCTTTATTTTTTTGAGCAGTGTATATATTATAATCAAGACATGGGTGGAATAAATCATGTTTATCTTGAACAAATACAAATGAAACAAGGTTTTCATCACTATTGATGTTTATTGCTTTGAACAGAATAAATTGTTAGGACACATTTTATGTAACGGTTGCCGTCGGAAGGATGAGACCAAGGCTCAGCGTTCTTTGTGTTCCACATAATTTATTAACGAAGTGAAACTTTAGAAAAGACAAAACAATAAAGAATACAACGACCGAACAGCTTCGTTGTGCAAACTACCTGCACACAAACAAAGAACAAGAACCCACACAGAAGGAGGGAAAAGGGCTGCCTAAGCATGATCCCCAATCAGAGACAACGATAGACAACTGCCTCTGATTGGGAACCACACTTGGCCAGAAACAAAGAAGTAAAGAACATAGAATGGCCACCCAAATCACACCCTGACCAAACCAAAATAGAGACATAAAAAGGCTCTCTAAGGTCAGGGCGTTTGGTAGACCCCCCTCCACCTCTGGCTCACCCCACTTTGGTGGCGCCTCTGGTGCGAGGACCCTCGTCGCCGACCCCGGACTGGGGACCCTCGTCGCCGGCCCCGGACTGGGGACCCTCGTCGCCGGCCCCGGACTGGGAACCCTCGTCGCCGGCCCCGGACTGGTGACCCTCGTTGCGGGCCCCGGACTGGGGACCGTCGCTGGAGGCTCCAGATTGGAGACCGTCGTTGGAGGCTCCGGACTGGAGACCGTCGCTGGTGGCCGCGAACCGGAGACCTTCGCTGGAGGCTCCGGACCGGGGACCATCGCTGGAGGCTTCGTGCCATGGATCGTCACTGGAGGCTTCGTGCCATGGATCACCACTGGAGGCTTCGTGCCATGGATCACCACTGGAGGCTTCGTGCCATGGATCATCACTGGAGGCTTCATGCCATGGATCATCACTGGAGGCTTCGTGCCATGGATCATCACTGGAGGCTTCGTGCCATGGATCATCACTGGAGGCTTCATGCCATGGATCATCACTGGAGGCTTCGTGCCGTGGATCATCACAGGAGGCTTCGTGCCATGGCTCATCACTGGAGGCTTCGTGCCATGGATCACCACTGGAGGCTTCGTGCCATGGATCATCACTGGACTGGAGAGACACACAGGACGCCTGGTTCGTGGAGCAGGCACAACCCCTCCTGGCTGGATACCCACTTCAACCCGGCACGTTCGAGGCGCTGACACAGGACACACTGGGCTGTGCAGGCGCATTAGAGATACCTTGCGCAGAGCCGGCGCAGGATACACTGGACCGTGGAGGCGTACTGGAGGTCTGGACGCAGAGCTAGCACAACTCGTCCTTGCTGGATACCCCCTGTAGCCCGGCAAGTGCGGGGAGCTGGAACAGGCCGCACTGGGCTGTGCTGGCGAACCGGGGACACCGTGCGTAGAGCTGGCGCAGGATAACCTGGGCAGAAGAGACGTACTGGAGGCCAGGAGCGCTGAGCCGGCACCATCCGTCCTGGCTGGATGCCCACTCTAGCCCGGCCGATGCGGGGAGCTGGAATATAGCGCACCGTGCTATGAGTGTGCACTGGAGACACCGTGCGCTTTACCGCATAACACGGTGCCTACCCGGTCACTCTCTCCCCACGGCAAGCACGGGGAGTTGGTTCAGGTCTATAACCTGCCTCCGCCAATCTCCCCGTGTGCCCCCTCCCAAAGAAAATCTGGGGCTACCTCTCGTGCACGCCTCGTTGAGCCAACTCCTCGTAGCATCGCCGTTCCGCCTTTGCTGCTTCCAGCTCCTCCTTAGGACGGCGATATTCACCAGCCTGTGCCCAGGGTCCCTTGCCTTCCAGTATCTCCTCCCATGTCCACTCCTCCAGGAAACGCTGCTTGGTCTTTTGTGGTGGGATCTTCTGTAACGGTTGTCGTCGGAAGGATGAGACCGAGGCGCAGGGTTCTTTGTGTTCCACATAATTTATTAACGAAGTGAACAGTGGGTTATCTGCCTTGTTCAGGGACAGAACAACAGATTTTTACCTTGTCAGCTTGGGGATTCGATCTAGCAACCTTTTGGTTACTGGCCCAACACTCTAACCACTAAGCTACCTGCCACCCCATATACTGAATAATTGTGGTAAGAAGCCACACATGCAAAGCTATTTATTTGTTGTGTCCCTCACCCAATTTGCACCTGGCTGCAGTAGAGTGTTGGAAAATACTGAATTTTGACAATGTATCGAAGTAATGTAATAATAATGTATTATAATAACATTTTGCAGGTTCCCGCAAGACATTGTGTAGTTAGTTTCACATACTACAAAGGGTAAAGAGTGCGAGAAAAGCGGAAGACAGGCAGACAGGCAGGGTTCTTGGTGCTATGTTGAAACAGCAGGCCCAGGGAGGAGGAAAACAGAATTCCACTCTTTTATTACACTCGGGTCCAGTGGACCCGAACACCACCACATATGTAATATAAATGTGTAGGAGGGTGCACAGTGTGCACTCAATGAAAATGTGTTTTTTTACATGTTCTTCACAGAAAATGAGCCAAGGCCAATGAGTCTCAGGTTGAAAAAAGTATTCATTGTATCATTTGTCTTTTAGTAAACATTGAAAATGGGTCCCACAGACCTGAACACCACACAAGGGTGCATGATGATGGAGGCCACTGTGTTCAATGCTGGATCCTTCAATGCTGCAGAAATGTGTTGGTACCCTTCCCCAGATCTGTGCCTCAAAACAATCCTGTCTCGGGGTTCTACGGACAACTCCTTCGACCTCATGGTTTGGTTTTTGCTCTGACATGCACTGTCAACTGTGTGACCTTACAGTATATAGACAGGTGGGTGCCTTTCCAATTCATGTCCAATCAATTGAATCAATTGAATTCATTGGTCTCCAGTGAAGTTGTAGAAACATCTCAATGATTATCAATGGAAACAGGATGTACCTGAGCTCAATTTCGAGTCTGATAGCAAAAGGGTCTGAATACTTATGTAAATAAGGTATTTCTGTTTTTTATTTTTCATAAATTGTAATAAATTCTGAAAATGTGTTTTAGCTTTGTCGTTATGGGGTATTGTGTTGATATTGATGAGGATTGTTTTATTTATTTCATCCATTTTAGAATAAGGTTGTAAAGTAACAAAATGTAGAAAAAAGGAAGGGGTCTGAATACTTTCCGAATGTACTGTATACCGTAAGAAGACAGTGCCCTAGCATACCATAAGAAGACAGTGCCCTAGCATACCTAATTAGAGATGGGTTTTATTCAGTACTGTAAAACATTTGCATTCTGTTATCATTATCATGAGATAATCCCAATTCCCTCTGAAAGTCATTAAAACACTCTCTCCAATTATTACTGTTAACAATTACTGTTAAGTTATCACTGTCGAAAAAGACAAACATAGAGAAAACTATATGTTATATAAGATATCATACATGTACTGTAGAACACAAGTGAGGCTAGCACACTGAAAACCTAATGTAATCTAATATTGATGAGTTATTTATGTCATTGTGCGGATTATCAAAGGTGACACGGGAGAACAATGAGCACCAATTAGCAGAGCTATGCCAGAGCTCATTTGCAGATGCCAGCAGCATAGTTTACATATAAATGCTAATATTTGAAAGTCAAATTAAATTTGAAAAGGCTTTTAATAACTGTTAATTAACTGTTTTTCCCCTCGACAAACTTGAATCGAGTGAAACATTCGGCAGGGCTCGTATTTAACATTTCGGACCACAAAGATACATTTCAAAGCTTTGAGTTATGCTTTTGATGTGGGTATTCTCTGTAGATTAGATATTATTTTAAGATCCCTTTGTTTAAA
Organism: Salvelinus namaycush; assembly: GCF_016432855.1. Lineage (NCBI taxonomy): Eukaryota > Metazoa > Chordata > Actinopteri > Salmoniformes > Salmonidae > Salvelinus > Salvelinus namaycush. The sequence goes on from NC_052307.1 coordinate 76,910,308, forward strand.
AATTCATTTTTAATATCCCTGCATAAAATGCATGCCAATTCCCCGTATAACCAACCATCGGTGCAATTAACATCTTCGATCGAGCTCATATTCCTGATAATTAATACAGACTCAGCGGCTCCCCTGTGATCGCTCGCAGGGTTTGACTCTTCCACAGCACCCCGTTCATTTACAGAATGAGTTTCATCCTAATGAAAATGGAATGTGAAACTTGAATGAACAGTTCTCAACAGTCATGATAATAAAAACTATGAACCAACACCAAGTCCAGCTCAACATAGCCAGCCCACTGAGCATGTGTAGCGACATCAAACCAATTAAGACTGATGATAAATATTAACACTAGTGGGTATTGAGACACCATGACTAGAAAGCCAAGCTGAAAACAAGTGTATGTGATCGCCTCATCATTAAAACTGTGTTGCAGCGCTGCAGAGCAATGATAGAGGTTTATACAAATCACTAGAATGGATCTGTCTGTGGGATTGAACACGGCACTGGTATCACTTTTAAGAGTTTATATATGAATAGATACAGGCTACCTTTGTGTGAATATTGCAGGAGCCATTTAAAAATGTCCACTGTTATTTGCAAGTAAAGGGTCCTGACAATTCAGAATTTCTGGTTGCAGATTGTGATCGTAATAAATTATCATTTATATTGTATGCATAGATTTTTAAGGTCAAAATGTTCTTCGTTTAGCCTGCTGTAGTAGCAGTTCTTCTTTGCGATGTAAGTCACCTTGTTGCTTTTCAGCTCTCACTCCTCCAGTCACAAGTGGAAACATGATGGGAAACAAGAGAAGCGTTTTAGAAGTGGCCTCTAAAATTGTGTCTGTACATCATGAACACGTAGGGTTAGCTTCCTCACGGGAGTCCCAAAGTGCTTTCATGACATCTTTGAACATGGGCTTGGGTATGGATGCAGACAGTGGGGTCACGGGCTTGGGTATGGAGGCAGACAGTGGGGTCACGGGCTTAGGTATGGAGGCAGACTGTGGGGTCACGGGCTTGGGTATGGAGGCAGACAGTGGGGTCACGGGCTTGGGTATGGAGGCAGACAGTGGGGTCACGGGCTTGGGTATGGATGCAGACAGTGGGGTCACAGGTTTGAGTATGGATGCAGACAGTGGGGTCACAGGCTTGGGTATGGATGTAAACAGTGGAGTCACGGCTCCAGAGCATCAACAAATCATCACACAGTGTATTCTCTCTGTAGTGAGCAGTGGTACAAGCATGCATGATGTGCACATGCCAACCTCCGTTGATCTGGAGTCAGTTAGACCTGAACAGTGGATCATTTATGGATGTTGTTCACATAGTTCCCTACAGGTTCTGGGTCAGTTTTTGTCCTCTGGGAAAGATTTCATAAGAGGAAGGTTGCTGACTATACTTCTCTCTGACAACAGAGACTGCAGACCCAAAAACTTGCATCTACTGGGAGGATTAGACTGTGAGGAGTGTTAATGGACTATTCTCTCTCCTAAGGGTTTAGATGTAATGATCCCCTAAGAAAGATAAATTAAAGCGAGGATTTGAACATAAAGGTTCTGCGAAGAGGGAAAAAACAGCTCCGTTCAAACTGCATATCTAAAATGTCTTGTCAGCTCCAATGAACTTGTTCAATAGTGTTTCAACAGCACTGAATGCCCTCTGACACTCTACAAGGGAACCGTGGAGAGATTGGGCAGAACTTTGCCAGAGCACATCTAATAGGATGTGCAACATGATGGATCCAGCTGCTAAACTGTTGTCATTTTGACTTTGGATAACAGCACAGTTTTAGTCTTTTACTTTGCAATATGTCCACGTCACATACTCTATCATCACATACAGGTGAAGTCGGAAGTTTACATACACTTAGGTTGGAGTCATTAAAACTCGTTTTCAACCACTCCACAAATTTCTTGTTAACAAACCATAGTTTTGGCAAGTCGGTTAGGACATCTACTTTGCAACAATTTTTTACAGACAGATTATTTCACTTATAATTCACTGTATCACAATTCCAGTGGGTCAGAAGTTTACATACACTAAGTTGACTGTGCCTTTAAACAGCTTGGAAAATTCCAGAAAATGATGTCATGGCTTTAGAAGCTTCTGTTAGACTAATTGACATCATTTGAGTCAATTGGAGATGTACCTGTGGATGTATTTCAAGGCCTACCTTCAAACTCAGTGCCTCTTCGCTTGACATTATGGGAAAATCAAAAGAAAGCCAGGACCTCAGAAAACAATGTGTAGACCTCCACAAGTCTGGTTCATCCTTGGGAGCAATTTCCAAACGCCTGAAGGTACCACGTTCATTTGTACAAGCAATAGTACGCAAGTATAAACACCATGGGACCACGCAGCCGTCATACCGCTCAGGAAGGAGATGCGTTCTGTCTCCTACAGATGAATGTACTTTGGTGCGAAAAGTGCAAATCAATCCCAGAACAACAGCAAAGGACCTTGTGAAGATGCTGGAGGAAACAGGTACAAAGTATCTATATCCACAGTAAAAATGAGTCCTATATCAACATAACCTGAAAGGCCACTCAGCAAGGAAGAAGCCACTGCTCCAAAACCGCCATTAAAAAGCCAGACTACGGTTTGCAACTGCACATGGGGACGAAGATTGTACTTTTTGGAGAAATGTCCTCTGGTCTGATGAAACAAAAATAGAACTGTTTGGCCATAATGACCATTGTTATGTTTGGAGTAAAAGGGGGAGGCTTGCAAGCCAAAGAACACCCTCCCAACCATGAAGCACGGGGGTGTCAGCATCATGTTGTGGGGGTGCTTTGCTGCAGGAGGGACTGGTGCACTTCACAAAATAGATGGCATCATGAGAGAGGAAAATTATGTGGATATAATGAAGCAACATCTCAAGACATCAGTCAGGAAGTTGAAGCTTGGTCACAAATGGGTCTTCCAAATGGACAATGACCCCAAGCATACTTCCAAAGTTGTGGCAAAATGGCTTAAGGACAACAAAGTCAAGGTATTGGAGTGGCCATCACAAGCCCTGACCTCAATCCTATAGAAAAATTGTAGACAGAACTGAAAAAGCATGTGCGAGCATGGAGGCCTACAAACCTGAGTCAGTTACACCAGCTCTGTCAGGAGGAATGGGCCAAAATTCACCCAACTTATTGTGGGAAGCTTGTGGAAGGCTATCCGAAAAGTTTGACCCAAGTTAAACAATTTTAAGGCAATGCTACCAAATATTAATTGAGTGTATGTAAACTTCTGACTCACTGGGAATGTGATGAAAGAAATAAAAGCTGAAATAAATCATTCTCTCTACTATTATTCTGACATTTCACATTCTTAAAATAAAGTGCTGATACTAACTGACCTAAAACAGGGAATTTTTACTAGGATTAAATGTCAGGAATTGTTAAAAAACTGAGTTCAAATGTATTTGGCTAAGGTGTATGTAAACTTCTGACTTCAACTGTACCAAAGAAAAGTCTATTTCCCTCAGTGCTGAGGCCCATTTTTTACCGGACCTTGCCAGCCCTGGTAATTCTGAAAGGTAGATTATCTCAGATCCCCATACCATTCTACTGCACCCACAGGTAGGTTGGCCTATACCACACACTTGACTAACCAGAAATACAAGAGGTGTACAGTAATACCGTGCCTTGCAAAAGTATTCAACCACTGTAACGTCCTGACCAGAGTTCTTATGTGTTTTGCTTGTTTAGTGTTGGTCAGGACGTGAGCTGGGTGGGAATTCTATGTTGTGTGTCTAGTTCGTCTGTTTCTGTGTTCAGCCTAATATGGTTCTCAATCAGAGACAGCTGTCAATCGTTGTCCCTGATTGAGAATCATATATAGGTGGCTTGTTTTGTGTTGGGGATTGTGGGTGGTTGTTTCCTGTCTCTGTGTTTGTGTTCTGCACCAGATAGGACTGTTTCGGCTTTCACGTTTTGTTATTTTGTTATTTGTTAATGTTCACCGTGTATCGTCTGATTAAACATGTTGAACACTAACTGCGCTGCATTTTGGTCCTCTCCTTCATTCCAGGAAGAAAGCCGTTACAACCACCTTGGTGTTTTTCCTATTTTGTTGCATTACAACCTGTAAATTAAATTGATATTTATTTGGATTTCGTGTAATGGACATACACAAAATATTCCAAATTGATGAAGTGAAATTTAAAAAATTACTTGTTTCAAAAAATTCTAAAAAATAAAAAACTGAAAAGTGGTGAGTGCATATGTATTCACCCCCTTTGCTATGAAGCCCCTAAATAAGATCTGGTGCAACCAATTACATTCAGAAGTCACATAATTAGTTCAATAAAGTCCACCTGTGTGCAATCTACAGTGTGTCACATGATCTCAGTATATATACACCTGTTCTGAAAGGCCCCAGTATCTGCAACACCACTAAGCAAGGGTCACCACCAAGCAAGCGGCACCATGAAGACCAATGAGCTCTCCAAACAGGTAATGGACAAAGTTGTGGAGAAGTACAGATCAGGGTTGGGTTATAAAAAAATATCTGAGACTTTGAACATCCCACGGAGCACCATTAAATCCATTATTAAAAAATTTAAAGAATATGGTACCACAACAAACCTGCCAAGAGAGGGCCGCCCACCAAAACTCACGAACCAGGCAAGGAGGGCATTAATCAGAGATGCAACAAAGAGACCTAAGATAAGCCTGAAGGAGCTGCAAAGCTCCACAGCGGAGATTGGAGTATCTGTCCATAGGACCACTTTAAGCCATACACTCCACAGAGCTGGGCTTTACGGAAGAGTGGTCGGAAAAAAAATAAGCAAACACGTTTGGTGTTCGCCAAAAGGCATGTGGGAGACTCCCCAAACATATGGAAGAAGGTACTCTGCTCAGATGAGACTAAAATTGAGCTTTTGGGCCATCAAGGAAACGCTATGTCTGGCACAAACCCAACACCTCTCATCACCCCGAGAACACCATCCACACAGTGAAGCATGGTGGTGGCAGCATCAGGCTGTGGGGATGTTTTTCATTGGCAGGGACTGGGAAACTGGTCAGAATTGAAGGAATGATGGATGGTGCTAAATACATGGAAATTCTTGAGGGAAACCTGTTTCAGTCTTCCAGAGATTTGTGACTGAGAGGGAGGTTCACCTTCCAGCAGGACACTGACCCTAAGCATACTGCTAAAGCAACACTCGAGTGGTTTAATAAGGGGAAACATTTAAATGTCTTGGAATGGCCTAGTCAAAGCCCTGACCTCAATCCAATTGAGAATCTGTGGTATGACTTAAAGATTGCTGTACACCAGCAGACCCCATCCAACTTGAAGGAGCTGGAGCAGTTTTGCCTTGAAGAATGGGCAAAAATCCCAGTGGCTAGATGTGCCAAGCTTATAGAGGCATACCCCAAGAGACTTGCAGCTGTAATTGGCTCTACAAAGTATTGACTTGGGGGGGGGTGAATAGTTATGCACGCTCAAGTTTTCTGTTTTTTTGTCTCATTTTTTGTTTGTTTCACAATAAAAAATATTTTGCATCTTCAAAGTGGTAACCATGTTGTGTAAATCAAATAATACAAACCCCCAATAAATCAATTTTAATTCCTGGTTGCAACAAAATAGGAAAAATGCCAAGTGGGGTGAAAACTTTCACAAGCCACTGTATTTAAAAGATGTCATGGACTCGCTCAAAGTTAATCTAACTTCCCTGAACTATACAAAGGCCAGAGATAGAAAAGTTTGAGGCAAGCGAAAGGCACAGGCGCTAATAAATAGGCAGCATTAACGCATGCTTTTTAATATCAGCGTCTTAATGGGGTGACAGTGTTGAATTATCTATAGGCCTCAGTGAATCAAAAAGGACCATCAAACCAGAACTTGAGAGCAGTGTCTTGTAATTGAATAATACATTACATGTGGCAATTATTTCTGTTAGAACCAGACTGAGAAATCAATAACCAAGGGATCAAATCAGTGACTGTGGAGCTCTTGTCTCCTTCCCCCCAGTGGCCAATTACATCATGGCAGTTTAAACACCTGCACAGTGTCCCCGCTCCTCACTTCTAGTGACCCGGAACACAGCTAGGAAGGAGGGTGTCACTGATGTGGATTCCAGTGATCATTCAATCCAATATAGGGCATTCTAAAGAGAGAAATGGGTGGAGATTCAAGTGTCATTAGAATAGGTGTTGTTTGTCTCTAAGACATCTTTTGGGTTGATATTTGTGGGCAACATAAACAAAATTCTATCATTGTTATAAAGTATTAGAGATCAAGACATGTTCACTAATAAAAAACGATGGGGAGTACCGCAATCTTTGTTGAGATAATATGCGCTCATTGCATGGCCTGACCTGCAGTTATAAATGATGCATCAGTGTTTCCCTTCAGGCAGTATCAGGCCATGACGTGCAGGGTGAACTTCTTCTTAATAGGGGGCGCTGTTTTCACTTTGGAAAAAAATAGTGCCCAAATTAAACGGCCTCGTACTCTGTTCTAGATCATATGATATGCATATTATTATTACTATTGGATAGAAAACACTCTGAAGTTTCTAAAACTGTTTGAATTATATCTGTGAGTAAAACAGAACTCATTTGGCAGGCAAAGTTCCAAACAGGAAGTGAAAATTCTGAAATGGGTCTCTGTGACAGGCCTTGCCTATTCAATTGCCTTTTATTTATGGATCTGTATGCACTTCATACGCCTTCCACTAGATGTCAACAGGCTGTAGAACGTTGAATGAGGTGTCTAGCCTGATGTGGGACCGAATGAGAGCTTTTGGAGTGACAGGTCAGCCATATTGTCAGTATTTTGCTACGCAGTTGGGAACGCCATATCTTTGTCTGCAATGCGTTAGGTAGACACGAATAAATGCTCCGTCTGGGACGTTATTGGATACATATGAGAAAAACATACTAAAGATGGATTCTCAACTGAGTTTGACCAGTTTATTCGACTTTTATTATCAGTTTTTGAATTTTTTGTTCCATGCGCCAAACGTTGATGGACACTTGAGCTCCACCATGCTAGCCAAAGTTGCTAATTCGACAGAAGAAATTGACATTCTAAAACAAAACAACGATTTATTGTGGAACTAGGACTCCTTGCACTGCATTCTGATGAAAGATCATCAAAGGTAAGAGAATATTTATGATGTTATTTCGTATTTTTGTGGAATATGTTGACTCCAACATGGCGGAGAATGGCTGAGCGCTGTCTCAGATTATTGCATGCTGTGCTTTGTACTAAAGTTCTTTTTTTAAATCTAACACAGCGGTTGCATTAAGAACCAGTGTATCTTTCATTTGCTGTACAACATGTATTTTTCAGCAAAGTTTATGATGAGTTTTTTGGTTAGATTACGTGGCTGTGCAAAATTTCTCCGGACAATTTGGTGCTATTTGTGACGATGGCTGCGTTGTAAAACCCAGATTTGTAGCTATAAATATGCACATTTTCGAACAAAACATAAATGTATTGTATAACATGATGTCATAAGACTGTCATCTGATGAAGTTGTTCAAAGGTTAGTGATTAATTTTATCTCTATTTGTGGGTTTTGTGAAAGCTATGTTTGCGGTGAAAAAATGGCATTGTATGTTTGGCTATTGTGGTGAGCTAACATAAATATATATTGTGTTTTCGCTGTAAAACATTTAAAAAATCGGAAATGTTGGCTGGATTCACAAGATGTTTATCTTTCATTTGCTGTATTGGACTTGTGATTTCATGAAATTATATTATATGATATCCCTGTGGCGCTAGGCTAGGCTATGCTAGTCAGCGTTTCTGATGAGGAGGATCCCGGATCCGGGAGTGTGATTAAGTAGAGGTTTTTAAGAGGTCTGTTTAATGAACATGTCCCATTACACACAGGAGGATGCATCATGCCCAACAACACACAGGTGGCACTGGAACCACCCCTGTCCACCCTCTATGGTCTGTTAGTATAGTGAATGCAATTTTCTTCTGTCTGAAATATTCACGTCTTTTAAAAAGCCAGATATCAGGTTTCATTCAATGTTGATGCCGCGGGTTGGTGGGTGAAGAGAACACTGGGTACATCAAAGGCTTGTTATGGCCAGTGAATACTAATACAGAGAGGCTCCTGTCCATGTAACATCTCCAACATGAAGGACACCCAACAGCCCCCACTCTGCTCTGACACTGTGTGTGTGCCCACCTCAGCTCTGTCTGTGGCCCCATACAACCCAGAGAGACAAAGAAAAAACACAGGATTCTCCTTTCCAGCCCAGTACATTAGTATGGAGAGTGTGGTTTCCCTCCTCTTTTGGCCGAAGTAGGCTAATATTCCCTCTCTGTTTACTTCCACAGAAGTGCAGAGTTCTTAATTCCCAGCGAGATCCTTTCTATTTAACTCATGGGAATTGGTCAAACATATTCCCCTGCTCACCTCTCTGACTCTCCTCCTACACTTCACACATTGTGTGTTCTTGTTTTCTGAGGAACGAGGCTTTGCATTCTCTCCTCCTTGGGTGGCTAATCAAAAACCTTTTGACAGTCAATACAGTACAATGAACATTCTCCTAGGCGTTGGTAGCCCCCAGTCACAGGATATTTGTGTTCCAGGTTAGATTGATTAGTACTCTCATGTGCATCTTGTGCGTTTGTGTGTGTGTGTGTGTGTGTGCACCCCTGTGTGCGTGTTTGTAATAACATCTCCCTCTCTTTTAGTATAAAGAAAACCTCCCCACAAGTTAATATTTTACTTTGGTGAAGGACATGAGTGCTTTAAAGTTAGCTTTAATTCTCCATGATGGAGCTGAGGGAGACTCTATAGAAAAACAATGAACCTTGCCAAAGGCACAATGTGAGTCCTGAATTAACACAAATAGTTGAACAGGCCTCATCAAAACAGTCCTTCACCTCCAGGATCTGCTCTTATCTGAAGGCCTGCTTTAACATCTTCCTGTCTATAGGTGAGTTGTTGAGTGGTAAATAGAAATATACAGATACCCTGATAACAGGTGCAATGTAAAAACCCTACATATAAATCCAAATGCTGCTTTTTCAGTGCCTGCCTTTACCTATAGACCTGTATATCTAGGTAATATTAAACGTTACTCCATGGTTAAATTCAGGGTTACTCCATCAGGCATTAAAACAGCCCTTTGTTAATCATGAACAATCTGCCTTCTTAGAGGACAGATGACACAGACTAAAGTCAGCTGTTCATGTCTGAGGTCTCCACCTCTAAAGAGGAGTACAGGGAGATCTTCTGTGCCCATTTCTACTGTGATCCAGATGGAGAGACGCGGGCCACCAAGGGCCCCTGTGTAGAAGGTGGAGGATAGCGTGTCGCTGCGGTGGGCACGCGTGGTGAACCGTAGAGAGGAGCGATGTGGCACTCAAGAAATAAAAATCATGGGCAGGACTGCGGCACTACACTGCTCTGATGTGGAGAGGGAGAGAGCCACACTGGAGTGAGTTTTACAGAAGGTTAAAACATCCACAGGCTACTTGAATGAAGACGTGCACAACCAAAGGACTTAACATCAAAAGAGCCTGGTTTTTCAGCTATTCTGTGTGGTGGGTTGGCTTTGCATATTTTATGGCAGTCAGGTTCAGATCCATGCTCCTCTCTCTATTGATATGAGCAGAAACCTGGTTACAAATGTATTTTAATGAAAGATTCAACCTCTTGTTTGACCACTGTGTAGAATTTCAATCATTTCTTTACAGTAGAACTAGCAGGGAACCTTACTAACTAGTGGAAGGCTGTGCCCCTGCGCAGTTCCCTGTGCAGTTCCCTGCGCAGTTCCCTGCGCAGTTCCCTGTGCAGTTCCCTGTGCAGTTCCCTGTGCAGTTGTTACCCTGAAGGGCAGAAGGAGAGTGAGAAGACAGGGTTGGTTTCTCCACATAAAAGACTACTGTTGACCTATGGTTCCAGCCAGGTCTTTAAAGAAATGGATGACAATCAAAAGGACAAATGTGACGGGAATCCTGTGTGAGGTAACACATGAATGCGAAGCGCGGCCCGCCGGTTCTGTGATGTCTTTGACCTGGTAGTTCAAAGCTGCTGCTGGACCTTTGGACCTCTCTCAGTGTGTGTGCCTCAGACAAAGGCTTTGTTCATATTAAAGTAAACCCACCACATTGTTCCTTTGAGCAACACAGCACCTTTCAGAAAGCACAGGGATGATACTGCTGCTGCAGACCTAGACAAATCTAAATTTTGTCTGCAAACAGAATACAGAAAGTCCATTTGAGATTCTACTGCATCATACTTTCCATTGAAATGTTCATTCTCTGTGATGTTGTTTCTCTCCAAGGCAATGAACCTGTTTTATGATTGGTGAAGCATTCCCTTCTCTCACCCTTTCGTTTGCTTGAGTACATGTGAGGAATTCATTGAGCTTCCACTCTGTTTAAATCTGTCCACTGAACTCAACCAAGATATACCTCAGCAGCACACGGCTCGCCTTTTTACAACATAACCTATAGCGTTCATTCATTAAATATACAGTTTTCTCAACAAGGGCAGCCTTGTGATGAGCCACAAAAGTGCACCTCTGTTTGTGAGGAGAGAGAGGCACAAGGCAGGGTGGTGTGTGGTGCTACAGGAGGCCTGTTACGATGTAGCACGAGGGGCGGGGAGGTGCTCTCTCCAGCCTACGGTAATAGTTAACCATGTCAAAGCAGAGAACAGAGGCCCTGGCTCAGGAAGGCGGCTCGTGGTGCCTCCATTTCTCCAGAGACACAAGGGTGAGCAGGGCTTTGATCTTGAAAGTGTGGCTGGAAGACAATATATTGGAAGCATGTGATCCTCTGGGGTCTTTGGTGGGGATGGTGTCTGAGGGAAGGTAGAACCATGCTAATGGTACCCTGCCTCACTGTGCTCAGCAAAGCAAAGCCTCTGTGTTGCTGTGTACAGTACATAGTGGACTATACACACTAATGGGAAGAACTGTCCTCAGCACTACAATAACAGCAGAATCAAACAAACTACTGGGTGTATGAAACTATGTGATGTTATCATGTGAACTTTATATGTCTACAGCAGGAATATGGTAAGCAGTGTGGTCAGGTGGTTGTATTACTGGCTGGATGATATTACCTGGACTATCCAGAAATGCAAAGCCACAATTACTTACATAGGAAGGTAGAATCAACCAATGACCATGCACACTGCGAATACTGGCTCCACATAAAACCTTATTGTGACCTTAATACATGTGTGATCACAAGACGCACGTTCCCACAATAAGAGGCTCTCTGGGCATGCCAACCAGTTTATTACCCATGGAGATCCCTCGAACTCCACGCTAATGACTTATCTGACAATGAAACCCTCGTGCAGCACATCTCCTTTAAGAGCACATCAAGATGCTCCTCTTTATCAAACATACTGGTACAAGCTTCGTCTGTCAATTACAATTAGGCCTCAGTGATGATGGCCCTTCTGGAATGTATATACAGTATGCATATGTGAACACAGGCCTGCTTTACACTACGGAGTACATAGGGCATTCCGAGGATTTGTACAAAGGGGGCCTTCAAATCAGAGCGGCTGGGCTTTGACTGCAGCACAACGCCGGACTTGGGAAGTCTGTTTAATGTTGTCTTTAGGATATCCATTCAACATGATAAATGGGTCCCTGTCGGTCTGGGATGGCTGGGTGGGCCTGGGGGGTGTGACGTCACCATGGGTGACCAGGCCACTGTACTGTGATGGGTGTGGTGGTGGAGACATATAGGGCTGTTGTACCACAACAACCACTGACACACAGACATACGTACAGCCGCTTCTCAGTGCCAAGGGGCCTGGTTCGTAGGGAGAGTTTATTCAATTAAATGATACATCTAGGTTGATACATCAGTGTTGTTGATGTATAATTCAACGGTCTATTTTACTGATGGGGAGGTTGCCATTCATTTTTTATATTTGCGTAAAAGTTGCAGGATTTCTTTGTATGGTTCAATTTAATTTGCCAAACTTGATAAAATAATCATGACAACAAAATTGGACTGAGCAACAAAGACACCCGTTTTACTTCCTAGGTTATCAGCTTGTTGGGTTGCACATGAGAAGTCATCCGAGAAGGTCGGTCGACTAATGATGAACTGGTAATGATGAGAAAAGGTCCTCTTCCCTGGTCATTCCAACGGTATAAAAGTCCTCTTCCCTGGTCATTTCAACACAGTGTAAAAGTCCTCTTCCCTGGTCATTCCAACACAGTGCAAAAGGCCTCGTCGCTGGTCATTCCAACAGTGTAAAAGTCCTCTTCCCTGGTCATTCCAACACAGTGTAAAAGTCCTCTTCCCTGGTCATTCCCACACAGTGTAAAAGTCCTCTTCCCTGGTCATTCCAACACAGTGTAAAAGTAATCTTCCCTGGTCATTCCAACACAGTGTAAAAGTCCTCTTCCCTGGTCATTCCAACACAGTGTAAAAGTCCTCTTCCCTGGTCATTCCCACACAGTGTAAAAGTCCTCTTCCCTGGTCATTCCCACACAGTGTAAAAGTAATCTTCCCTGGTCATTCCCACACAGTGTAAAAGTCCTCTTCCCTGGTCATTCCAACACAGTGTAAAAGTAATCTTCCCTGGTCATTCCAACACAGTGTAAAAGTAATCTTCCCTGGTCATTCCAACGGTGTAAAAGTCCTCTTCCCTGGTCAGTCCAACAGTGTAAAAGGCCTCTTCCCTGGTCATTCCAATGGTGTAAAAGTCCTCTTCCATGGTCATTCCAACACAGTGTAAAAGTCCTCTTCCCTGGTCAGTCCAACAGTGTAAAAATCCTCTTCCCTGGTCATTCCAACACAGTGTAAAAGTAATTTTCCCTGGTCATTCCAACACAGTGTAAAAGTAATCTTCCCTGTTGAGTCCAACAGTGTAAATGTTATCTTCCCTGGTCATTCCAACGGTGTAAAAGTCCTCTTCCCTGGTCGTCCAACAGTGTAAAAGTCCTCTTCCCTGGTCAGTCCAACGGTGTAAAAGGCCTCTTCCCTGGTCATTCCAACACAGTGTAAAAGTCTTCTTACTGCAAGACAACACATACCAATCAAACTATTCAAAAGAATCCTCACCTGTAAAACAGAAAAATACACACAGTTACAACACAGTTACAATCATTTTCTGTGATTCCAAAGCGTCTTAGGGCTCTTACCTCAGTAACCCTCCTACTGGAAGTTTTTTAATTTATCTTAAGAAGATTAACTTTGTATAAAAAATGTATGTCATAAAGCTGGCAATGTAGCAAAAGGAAAAATGAATAAATAGTTCCCCAACAACACTGACTTGATTTGTGGTCTTACTAGGGTGGAATTTTGGAGATGCATGGCTCTTTGCTGCCACCCTGAGGGGTTTGATGGGTATCACATGTTTGGGCTCCAAGGGTTATCACTATCTCTGAGCGTCCTCTTATTTCTAATGTATTTAAATTGAATGTGGCCATCCTCTCACTCTCTCCTTGTGGAATAGCTGGATCTGATATTACATTTGAGACAGTGAAACGTGGCTCAGTAATGGTGTGTACATTCACTACGGATAAGGGTAATTTGGAATTGAGTATATCTGATAATAGATTATGAGAAAATGCCCTTGGCTCCCACAGTACCGAACCGGTCACTAATGCACAATTTGAAGACAAATGTATTTGCTCTTCATCTCACTCCTCATCTCACTCCTCTCTTTTGATATAGAAATCCTCATTTTATCGGGGCACAGTTAAATCCAATGGGTTATGATTATTTTAAGTTCAATGCCATGCGCAGCAATTTCAGAGTTCATCTTAAAAACCTTGAAAGTCTTTGGAAACTTCAATTGGAAGATATCCAGGTCAAACACAAAAGTTTCATTCAGCACTGACATGCAGGAAGGCAAATTTGGCTATGAAATGACATGAAATGAAACCCAGCAGACTCCAGTGTTCATCATGGTGCATTATGAATATAATATGAATGCGTTATATTATTGAATAGGTTCCTCTTGTAGACGGAATGGAGGCGGACAGAGCAGAGAGACTGGTGTGTTTTGAGTTTAAAAAGTGTGAAAGCTATGTTCATATGGTAATATTTGAAGGTCTTACTTTTGGTCAATGGATGACCAGAAAGATGTTAACTTTCTAAGTAGCATAGTTTGTATTAATTAACCCTGCCCATTTATTCAATACATTCTAAGTAGAATATTTCAGCAAGATTAAAACTGTTGTGTAATACTGTATGTGTGCACTGCACAGTACGCATGTGTGCCACTGTGTGTTGCAGGTCTACACTTTAAGTTAATGTCTATAGAGAGGCCTCTGCTTACAGCTTATATGCATACAGTAGGCCTTTCTCACCTAGCACAGACTTGGTCAAACTGAATTTGCTTTCTCGTCACCATTTTGGCTCAGGCCCAATGTCTTTAATCGCCTCATGATACATTTAGCTTCAGCAAGCAGTTTAATGTAATTGAAGCTCTTTTATAGTGCAGGGAAACCACTGACCTCAGCGCTTTTATAATAACTTACTCAAGAAAGCTCAAGTCTGGCAGAGTGCCCTCCTCTTATTTTCGGTCTTATTGATTGTAATTGTGTACGTCAGAGGATGGGCAGGCAGGGAGGGCAGGACAATGTGTCATAGTGATTGACGATCCACCACCTCCATACTAAACCTCATCCCACAACCTGTATGAGGAGCTGTCTTATAAAGGGTTATGTCTTATCTCATATTGGTGACACCCTGTCTTCTATCACAATGTGCTGCTGTGACATGTAATTAATCAAGAGAGATTCACATAGTGTGTGACAAAGGGCATGACTTTAACACTACACTGTTTAAGCCACATGGTGGCGATGCAGCATAGTGTTTGAAAGAGAGATGAGAGGTGGGAAACTGTGGGCTTTGCAAATGTGGTTTCTGAAAATGAGGCTCAATGAACAGAGAGGACAAGCATGTGGGTGTCAGAGTCGAAATAAATATCCTAGTGTGAAACAAACAAAGCTTCTGGAAGAGAAGAATTTCTCACACAGTTTTCATTTGATAAACATGTTTAAAACCTATTCTGTGCGTATGTGTTTAATGGTAATATCATCAGGTAATATAATTAGGTAATAACTTTAGAGGGAGGGGGAGGAAGATAATTCCAAGGGTTCAGTCCGTGTTGGACTGTGGACTGTGCGCATCATTGGTGACATGGTGGGCCAGTCTCAAGTCATGTTCTGGGAGGCCTTTGATAACGTCAGCTGTCTGCACCGTCAGTTGTGACGCACAACAATGTATGGGTCATATCCCACCCGCACACAGAAGACAACTCTAACTTCCCCCCCAGACTACTCTCTGTTCAACTTCTCAGCCTCCAGCAGTCCAATCAATTCGCTATGACCCTTGATAGTCAGTTGAACAACTCGTGGTCGAATAACTAGCCTGAACTAAGGATGTATTGAAACTAATTGAATATTGTACAAACTCGCTCCCTAGACATCCAGTTGTCATGTAGTCTGTTGATGAGGGTGTTGTGACAGATGCTGCTCCCCAGACAGACACAGAGATAAGCAAGAAGCTCCTTGGACAGCTCCTCTGGGACTGGGAACATTCTGTAACATCCACCACCTCCTCCTTCATTATCACTGGTGCTGTTTTTACACACAGCTACTCTCATTCACCAGCTCTGGGTCCCTGTGAGTAACTCTAACCAATCAACTAAGTCAGGGATTGTTTGTGTTGACAATTAGAGGAATCAAACATATTTTTAAACTGTCTTCTTCATGATGATCAATACGTGGACATGGAGATCAAAACAAATGGCTCTATATTGTGGCATAGGTATTCACAAGACATGGTTTGTTTTACTTCAACAACCTTGAACTACTGTTTCCATTTTTAGCACCTGATTTGTAGCGGCATGTAAAATACAAAACCAAATCATCACTGAAGTGCCATGGAATTGCTAAAGCAAACATGCTTGAATGTGTCTGTGCAAGTGACACCCTTCCACAAAGGGACTTGCTCTCGTCACAGCAGAATTACTCCTAACATGAGGAGGAAACTGCTGCTATTATCATGATAAGGCCCATTATCCAGCTGACAAAGCATGGACACATTAGTATTGGCTTTTCTAGAGAGGAAAGGGAATGGCTGCCCTGTCTAATGGTCTTCCTCACCAACCCAGTATTTTCCCCACTAATTCTTCTCCGCTCACTGGAGAGCCCTCCACATTTTGTCTCACAGGTAGTGGGTCTCGGGGCCTAGCTTCCTGCCCAACCTGAAGTTGCCCTGGTAAAACACCATAGCCAGCCCCCCTGTCCTGCACTAAGAGTTCACTGATGTGTTTTATGATTTGAATCAATAGTCGTTTACTATGTGATGATATCTGTATATTACAAGTGATGGAAAAACTTGATTAGCCTTCGTTAAATATGTAGTTAATGAGACACAAAATTGAGGATCTTACATTTTGTTTCACAAGCCTTTATGCATTAATTCAATTGATAGATAAGAGAGGAAAACCCCTTCTGGCAGTGGTGGAGGGCACTATTGTCTGTGGGGTGATGTTATTTCTATCTCAGTATAAGGGTGGATGAATAATGTATGGGAATAGTCTCTTTTCATTATCCTGACTGAGTGATGCTCCTGATTTTATATGTTCAGCAGAGCAAGCTGAACTAGTGGTGTGTAGACGGTGTGCACCCAAAACTTCATTTGTAGAATCTATAGATTTGTGAGGAAATCAACCCTACGTCATGCTATACACAGTGGGGTCTGAAATTATTGGCATCCTTCATAAAGATCAGCAAAAATTACTGTATCAAATAAATAATAAAAATACTGAGCTGTATTGTATGCCAAAAAATGAAGTTTTATTTTGTACAAATACTATTGCTCAAAGAAAGAGATTTTCTTTAACAAGTAATACTTTTTTTCTATCAAAAAGGTAGGGGGTTGACACCCCTGTTTTCAATATCCTCACCTTGCAAGGATAATGGCACTGAGCCTTTTTCCCAAAAAATGTATGAGTTGAACACATTGGGAGGGATCTTAGACCCTTCCTCCATACAGAATCCATCCAGATCCTTGATATCCTTCGTCTGCCTTTATGAACTGCCCTCTTCAATTCAAACCACAGGTTTTTAATGGGTTTCAACTGAGATGGCCATTGCAAAATGTTGATATTTTGCCCAATTATTTGTAGATGTTGATGTGTGCTTGAGGTTACTGTCTCGCTGGAAGATCTACTTGCGGTAAAGTTTCAGCCTCCTGGCAGAGGCAACCAGATTTTTGGATAAAATATCCTGGTACTGGGTAAAGTTCAATGATGCCATTGACCTTAGCAAAGGCCCCAGGGCCAGTGGAAGCAAAATAACCCCATAACATCAACAATCCACCACCATATTTTACAGTAGGTATAAGGTTATTTTCTGCTCATGCATGCATACTCATTTCGACGCCAAGCCCACCATTTTTTTTTTTTTTTTTTTTTTTGTTATTTTACCAGGTAAGTTGACTGAGAACACATTCTCATTTGCAGCAACAACCTGGGGAATAGTTACAGGGGAGAGGAGGGGGATGAGTGAGCCAATTGTAAACTGGGGATTATTAGGTGACGGTTGAGGGCCAGATTGGGAATTTAGCCAGGACACCAGGGTTAACACCCCTACTCTTACGATAAGTGCCATGGGATCTTTAATGACCTCAGAGAGTCAGGACACCCGTTTAACGTCCCATCCGAAAGACGGCACCCTACACAGAGCAGTGTCCCCAATCACTGCCCTGGGGCATTGGGATCTTTGTTTAGACCAGAGGAAAGAGTGCCTCCTACTGGCCCTCCAACACCACTTCCAGCAGCATCTGGTCTCCCATCCAGGGACTGACCAGGACCAACCCTGCTTAGCTTCAGAAGCAAGCCAGCAGTGGTATGCAGGGTGGTATGCTGCTGGCTATATGACCATTGGTGTGCGTGGCCAAAGAGTTCTATTTTCATGTCATCTGACTAAAGCACCGGTTCCAATCCAAGTGCCAATGCTGTTTCGTAAACTCTAGGCGTTTACATTTGTTGGATGCCAAGAAAACAGAGCTCTTTGGCCACGCACACCAGTGGTGTATATCATACTACATACCTAGTGTGTCTCTTCTCATGTGTCGCTTGGTGGCAGGTCAGATGTTGTTTTGGTCCTCCGTACTGTCCCTGTTCCTTTAGGAGTAATGACTGGATTATTTGACAGTTATGCCCATATCTTGCCTGAAAGACCTGATATAATTGTTGTCTGTTAGCCAAAACAGGGCAGTATATCTTGTGCTCATTAACTCAGTGAAGTTGATATGCATTTGAATTCCAAAACACTCAAACTTCCAAAACAGACGAGAAATAGTTTACCCAAGAAACAGTGCTGGAAACTGAAAATATTAATTATTGCCGTCCACCCCACAATTATGTACAGTGCTACTGAGCAGCACCAATTTATGACATCTTTCCCTAATCGTTATAGTGTCATCAGAACCAATCTCACTAATGGAGTCTTATTTCAAATGTTATACAATTAGGCTTGAACTTATTATGAACCGTCAAACTAATTCAATATGTGTTCATTTCTTTAAATAAAATGATGCTAAATCAAATAATCACAAGCTCCTGTCTTGTGTTTAACTCTCCACAGTAAAATAGTTCAAAATAATCAATTTCTTTAGTGACAGGTATGTATGATTGTTTGCAGGGTTGGGTGGATTACATGAAAAATGTAATCCATTACTGATTACAGTTACATGAAAAATAAAGTCAAAAGTAACGTAATCCTTTGGATTACTCACAATGAGTAATCTTATCTGATTACTTTTGGATTACTTTCACTTCTAACACCCATATTTTAAAACGTTTAAAAAATATGCCATTAATTATTTCATTTACATACATGTAGTAACATTACTATTTACAGACATGGTTAGTGTGAAAGCCTTCAGATCTCATAATTCACATGTTTTATATCACGGTGCTCCATACTAATGTTTTCCTTAAGTTTTTAATTGGTGGCACAAGTTTACAATTTGGTCACGTCAAGATTTTTTTGTGGGGTCAGGCAATATAAAAAAAATTGTAGTCTAATGATTTTATCTAACCCCATTTAGTGCTTAATTCTAAGTGTAATAGACTATTAAAATTATGATTTTAAGAAATACATTGTTTAAACAAATTAGCATGTCCAAGCAGAAATGCATGATTCAAGATACAGTACTTTGAGGCGCAACCTTAACCAGTGACTGTCATAAACTTTGGGTTTGACAATAGGCCTACAATTCAAAATAGGGTTTGAGAATGTTCAGATACGTTTTTTCAATATAGAGATGAATTTGCCTATACCTTTTTGGACACTAATATCAGATAAGATAATTAATGTGGGACTATTTCCTCACCTGAGGAAGTGGTTAGTTCTCCAACTCTAAATATAGCCTAATTATTGCTGATAGTTTGCTGTATAATTGATAGGCCTAGGGAAATATCAAACAGTAAGTTTAATGTAGGCTATAGGCCTGCACACTCACCATGAGTGCCCTTCACTCAGTATAAGAGTTGATCAATAAAATGGCAACCTACAGAAAGCTCATCACCCTCTTCTTTTCAACATTAACAACAGTGTTCAAACAGTGGAAGGGGAATGAAACATATGACTATGCTATGGCCATGTTCTGTGTTACATGGTCGGGTTGAATGTGATTAAATGTGACACGCCAGCCCAACGGGGGCTGTTGACTTAGCACATAGCCTCATGTATGACTACATGTGTTCATCCACAGCTCATTGAGGAAGTTAAGTATAAAGGGCCATACAGCCAAAGCAGCACACTGATGGTGCATCCTGCAGCAAGCGTGAAAGACCCACCAACTACATTCATTTAAAATACTTTGTGTCAGAGAACAACCTTTAACATCCTCATTAGAAACCTGATCTGAAGTATATAGCGATCACCAGCTGACTTCAGCCCAGATGTCCTCCATAGGGACATGGTCACAACCCTTGCATGCACCCCTCAAAAAATAGCCTCCACAATCCACAGGGACAGTTGTTTCTTTGATAGAGCCCAACCTCTGGCCTGAGCGGCAAAGCACACAGACAGCTGATTTCAACGTGGAAATCATATGTCTGGTCTACATAAAGTCTCAGAGCAGGAAATGGACACACTTTTCTATATTAGGTGTCATATGTGGAATAACGCATTTTACCTCTAATCGGCTTAACAATAGGACTGTCCACCCCACAAACAGTCTCTCCCGGTCCCAGTGCACGGCAGACTGATGCTGCTTGTGTATCTGACAGAGGATGGGTGTGTGTGGGTTTAAAGACAGTACAGGAAGACTTATCAAGAGTGTGGACTGGCCAGGTGAAACACTGCTCTACTAATGGTATCTGGGTGTTCATAACACTTGACCTGGACCTTCTTATCTCCATGGAGCTATAGGGTCTATTCGTCTATATGGACAGACAGACAATAGGAGAGGCAACACACCATAACAAACATTGGCCGTGCACAGTAGATCACCTGCTGCGATTAAACATAGATTCACGTAGAATAGTCTGAAAATTAACAGAAAATGACAACCACTCGCTGCTTTTAACCATTAGTCGGCCCGGTGTGTTTTGTCCTTAACCACATAAGAGTTTAACTTGGGTGAGTGAGAAATTGAAGGGTAAGGTGAGATGGACCGTCTACACAGTGGGTTCTAGAAAGAGCAGTCCCTGATCAAGCCATTATGGGCTGGGTTAAAATGACTCAACACTGAAGTTTATTCACATAAAAAACAGATGTGTGTTATTAAGATGTAATTCATTTAATTAAGTACTGAATAAGTAATTGAAATAGGAGGCCCAGTTGATTAAAATGTAATTAGCATATTCAGCTTGAAAACTAAATCTGTAACATTCCCATTCTTTGTAATTGTATTATCTGGTCATTGAAAGGCCATGATGTGATATGTTGGGCATTTGGGCGGGGTTGACAGAACATTGCTCCCAGTCCACTGACATTTCCATAATACTTGAAGGAAAACAACATCTGTCTTTTTATCATTAGTTCTAGTAAGTGATCAACATCAGTATTGTTGAATATGATAATTCAATAAAGAAACCGCCCTTGCTATTTACTCGCAAATGCTCTTTTGTACAATTTTTTTCTCCAAACAGAGAAAAATGAATGACGAACGGAAACTATTTGTCAGAAACTGTTGGAGACACCACATCTCCACTAAGTGGAGACATGATATTAAGTGAATATGGGGGTATTCTCTTCTGTTTCTCCTCATCTAAACATTTCCTGGCTGCTTCATGTGTCACACGTATTATAGATGAATCATGTCCAGCTTGCTCTTCCTGGCCTGCTCAGGAAACATTTGTTTTTTGTGTGTTTTTCTTTCCCATGGGGTGACATAGCCTGTCATACTTTGATACATGTATATCTATATTCAGATCCTAAAGGTTTGTGTGTTAAATGCTATAGAACATGAATCAGAATAAAGACTGACTGTGTAACTGCAAATGTCTTGTTCTAACATGATCGATTCTTAACCCTCTGAAACCAGAACCTGCATAAATTGACTGTAAGTATGCAATGGAGGTAAATGATTCTGATGGGATTTTTTATGATCATTTAACCAGTCATTTTCTCCTAGCACCCTAGCATTTCGATAACAATTATTACCACAAAGTAAAGCCAACGCAAATGTGATGAGCATTTTAGAGCATGCCATTCCAATTATTACACATGAATGCCTGAGGCTATGGGGACGACCCCAGTTAGTAATGAATTTAAGCATTATTTAATTGGTTTATAAAATACATGTTTTATGGTTGATATGGACCATTAATGCTTGAATTCAGAATGAGATTGTCCAATCCAACTAGCAAAGATTTTTTTTAAACCATTTGAAGAATAAAGTCCTGTTAAGGTCATGTTCCTCATGCAACACTAGTTCCTCCTACTTAGAGTGCATTTGATCAAGGTACATGGACAGTATATTCTCCTCTATTTCATGGCTTATTGGTAATCAGAATATGAATTGTTGAAGGATGATGGACAAACTATGAGTCATCGCAATTTAATGGTTCAGGAGTTCAGAGCACATTCTCAGATCAACCAATTGGTAAAGCAAAGGGAGGGAGGAACTCACTGAGACATGTCACGACTGTAGGTCTACAGACTCTGTTCAAGTATAGCTATATTATAAATAAAACCTCTTACAATCACTACAATAAATGATAAATATTTACCATGGAGGTGTCTTGGAAAAAAGGTCCTGTCAATTGATTGTGTACAGTATAAGTCATATTGGGGATGCCCTTTTTGGTTGTGGTTTTTGATTTGATTTATTAGGATCCCCATTAGCCGATGTCAATGTCGACAGCTAGTCTTACTGGGGTCCGACATATACCAAAAAAGACATTACAGACAAAATACTTTACAATTTACATGTTGTGTAGTGTGTGTGTGCATCTATCAGTTACAAAGTATACACAACAACAACAAGTAGGCCACATGGGAGAGAGGTGCTGTGTCGTGAGGTGTTGCTATATTTGTTTTTTTAAACCAGGTTTGCTGTTCACTTGCGCTATATAAGATGAAAGGAATTTTTCAAGCACTCATGGCTCTGTATAATACTACACATTTCCTTGAATTTGTTCTGGACCTGGGGACTGCGAAAAGACCCCAGGTGGCATGTCTGGTGGGGTAAGTGTGTGTGTGTTAGTGCTGTGCGTAAGATGATTATGCAAACATCATGGAATTTCCAACACATTGTTTCTTATAAAAACAAGAAGTGACGCAGTCAGTCTTTCCTCAACTTTTAGCCAAGAGAGACTAGCATGCATAGTTTTAATATTAGCCCTCTGATTACAATGAATAACAAGACGTGCCACTCTGTTCTGGACCAGCCGCAGTTTAACTAGGTCTTTCTTTGCAACACTTGATCACATGACTGGACGATAATCAAGATAAGATAAAACTAGAGTCTGCAGGACTTGCTTTGCGGAGTGTGGTGTCAAAAAAGCAGACTATCTCTGTATTACAGTCAAACCTCTCCCCATCTTTACAACCACTGAATCTATGTGTTTTGACCATGGCAGTTTACAATCTAAGGTCACACCAAATAATTTAGTCACCTCAACTTGTTCAACAGCCACACCATTCATTACCAGATTCAGCTGAGGTCTGGAACTTAGGGAATGATTTGTACCAAATACAATGCTCATAGTTTTAGAGATGTTCAGGACCAGTTTATTACTGGCCACCCATTCCAAAACAGACTGCAGCTCTTTGTTAAAGGGTTTCAGTGACTTCATTAGCTGTGGTTGCTGATGTGTATATGGTTGAATAATCAGCATACATGGACACACATGCATTGTTTAATGCCAGTGGCAGGTCATTGGTAAAAATAGAAAAGAGTAGAGGGTCTAGAGAGCTGCCCTGCGGTACACCACACTTTACATGTTTGACATTAGAGAAGATTCCATTAAAGAAAACCCTCTGTTCTATTAGATAGATAGCTCTGAATCCACAATATGGCAGAGATTGAAAAGCCATAACACATAAGTTTTCTCAACAACAGGTTTATGGTCAATAATATCAAAGGCTGCCCTGAAATCTAACAGTACAGCTCCCATAATATTCATCAGTCATTTGTGTCAGTGCAGTACATGTTGAGTGCCCTTCTCTATAAGCATGCTGGAAGTCTGTTGTTAATTGGTTTACAGAGAAGTAGCATTGTATTTGGTCAAACACAATTTTTTCTTTCCAAACAGTTTACTAGAAGCTGGCAGCAAGCTGACAGGTCTGCAATAAAGGTCGCTTTACCACTCTTGGGTAGTGGAATGACTTAGGCTTCCCTCCAGGCCTGAGGACAAAGACTTTCCTCGAGACTCAGATTAAAGATATGACCGATAGGAGTGGTTATAGAGTCAGCTACCATCCTCAGTAACTTTCGATCTAAGTTGTCAATGCCAGGAGGTTTGTCATTATTGATAAATAAAAATAATTTTTCCACCTCTCCCACACTAACTTTAAAAATTGTTTTTAAAAATGACTACGATAGCTCACTGTTCATTGTTGGCATTTCCTGCCTAAATGTGCCCACTTTGCCAATGAAGTAATCATTCAAATAATTGCCAACATAAAATGGTTTGAGATGAATAAGCCATTTGATTCGATGAAAGATGGATTTGAATTTGTCTTTCTGCCCATAATTTAATTGAAAGGTTTTTTTTACATCATTCTTTATATAATTGATCTTGGCTTCATAATACAGTTTCTTCTTCTTTGTTGAGTTTAGTTACGGAATTTCTCAAATTTGCAGTAAGTCAGGCAGTCAGATGTGCAGCCAGACTTAAAAAAAAAATATATATATATTTTTTTTTAAGGGGTGGATCAGCTTAATATTGCGGAAAGATTGTTGCTTCCATCAATGTAATTGTCTGCATCATTTCCAATCCCCCATATATTTTTGTGGTAAATATATATATCCATATACATACACACATGCATCAGATACACATATATACATACACATACCTATATGGATATACATACTTTTTAAAGAATATACCTTTATTATTACCCGGCAAACCCTACCACCCTTCCCCCAATTGGAGTAAACTAATAAACACTTAGGCTTCTACCTTCAGTTTATACATCTTATACACATTTTACAGACACAATCTATTTTACAATAGTTATATTTTGTTTGTTTTTAGTCCTTCCTCTATTTCTGATGTGCAGCCAGACTTATTAGCCACTCCATTTGCCCATTCTCTTTCAGCCTTACAGTTTTTCAATTCCTCATCAATCCATGGAGCCTTAACAATTCCTCATCAATCCATGGAGCCTTAACAGTTCTAACAGTCAGTTTCTTCCAAATATTTATCAATAAATTAATCAAGTGCAGCATCTGGATGTTCCTTATAAATCACATCAGACCAACAACTTTTTTTAACATCATACACATAAGAGCCACAGCAAAATATTTTGTATGATCTCTTATACACTATTTTTGGTCCTCTGGTTTAATCAAACAATAGGCGTATAACCAGAGGATTGTGTGTGAACTTCAATAAATCAATCTTTTTAAGTCAATCTGAACAATCCAATTATAGTTTGGAATGGACATGTGTGTTATTTTATTGAACAGGTAGTGATTTGGCGAGGTCCTCCATGAAGAGTTCAGGTCTAATGAGACTTAAGTTTCACTGGGATTACATTCAGTTTAGTTGCATGGGCTTGTGTTGATATCCACTCTGTAGTGGCATTCATTTGAAGATGGTATGAAAAACACAATCCCATTTTATCCACTGAACTGTTGCAATTCTACACTGTAAGCTGTCACCCTATTAGCATTGAAGGGCCTGGTGAAGTAATAATGATTTTATGTGTCTGTGAAACAGGGACATGTTGAAAACATTTCGTAATATTCCTATTCATGTCACTTTCATAGCGCCCATACTTTGGCTTTACAAGGAAGAATATACATCATTATTCATCTCTTTTGCCCAAGTATGCCTACGTATATTCTCCACGAAGACACTGACAAACAGGTATGACAGTTTTTAGTTGCAGTTGTCACGCCCTGGCCTTAGTATTCTTTGTTTTCTTTATTATTTTAGTTAGGTCAGGGTGTGACATGGGGAATGTATGTGTTTTTGGATTGTCTAGGGGTTTGTATGTTAAATGGGTCAGTGTCTTGTCTAGGTGTTTGTATGTCTATGGCTGCCTAGATTGGTTCTCAATTAGAGGCAGCTGTGGTTCATTGTCTCTGATTGAGAGCCATATTTAAGGCAGCCATAGGCATTGGGTTTTGTGGGTAATTGTCTATGTAGAACGTTTGTAGCTTTTTGTATTTGCACTTACGTTTGTAGCTTCACGGTCGTTTGTTGTTTTGTTTTGTTTAGTTTTGTTTTAAGTGTTCGTTTCGTGTTTCACTCGTCTCTAATAAAAGAGATGTATTTTTCACACGCTGCGCCTTGGTCCACTCATTATCCTCAAGACGATCGTGACAGAATTACCCACCAGAACGGGACCAAGCAGCGTGTTAAGCAGCAACAGGAGCAGCGCATAAAGGATTCTTGGACTTGGGAGGAGATACTGGAAGGTAAGGGACCTTGGGCTCAACCGGGAGAATATCGCCTCCCTCGTGAAGAGCTGGAGGCAGCTAAAGCCGAGAGGAGGTGATATGAGGAGGCAGCACGGAAGCAAGGCTGGAAGCCCGAGAGTCAAACCCAAAAATTTCTTGGGGGGGTCTACAAGGGAGTGTGGCGAAGTCAGGTAGGAGACCTGCGGCAACTCCCCGAGAATATCGCCTCCCTCGTGAAGAGCTGGAGGCAGCTAAAGCCGAGAGGAGGTGATATGAGGAGGCAGCACGGAAGCAAGGCTGGAAGCCCGAGAGTCAAACCCAAAAATTTCTTGGGGGGGTCTACAAGGGAGTGTGGCGAAGTCAGGTAGGAGACCTGCGGCAACTCCCCGAGCTTACTGTGGAGCGCGAAAGTACGGGCAGACACCGTGTTATGCGGTAGAGCGCACGGTGTCTCCTGTACGTGTGCATAGCCCGGTGCGGGTTATTCCACCTCCCCGCACTGGCAGGGCTAGATTGAGTATTGAGCCGGATGTCATGAAGCCGGCCCAACGCATCTGGCCTCCAGTGCGTCTCCTCGGGCCGGCATACATGGCACCAGCCTTACGCATGGTGTCCCCGGTTCGCCTACACAGCCCAGTGCGGGTTATTCCACCTCCCCGCATTTGTTGGGCTACGGGGAGCATACAACCAGGTAAGGTTGGGCAGGCTCAGTGCTCAAGGGAGCCAGTACGCCTGCACGGTCCGGTATTTCCGGCGCCACCTCCCCGCCCCAGCCCAGTACCACCAGTGCCTACACCACGCACCAGGCTTCCAGTGTGTCTCCAGAGCCCTGTTTCTCCTCCACGCACTCGCCCTATGGTGCGTGTCTCCAGCCCGGTACCACCAGTTCCGGCACCACGCACCAAGCCTCCTGTGCGTCTCCAGAGTCCTGTGCGTCCTGTTGCTGCTCCCCGCACTAGCCCTGAGATGCGTGTCCCCAGCCCGGTACCACCAGTGCCGGCACCACGCACTAGGCCTAATGTGCGTCTCCAGGGTCCAGTATGCCCTGTTCCTTCTCCCCGCACTAGCCTTCAGGTGCGTGTCCCCAGCCCGGTACCACCAGTTCCGGCACCACGCACCAAGCCTCCTGTGCGTCTCCAGAGTCCTGTGCGTCCTGTTGCTGCTACCCGCACTAGCCCTGAGATGCGTGTCCCCAGCCCGGTACCACCAGTGCCGGCACCACGCACTAGGCCTAATGTGCGTCTCCAGGGTCCAGTATGCCCTGTTCCTTCTCCCCGCACTCGCCCTGAGGTGCGTGCCCTCAGCCCGGTACCACCAGTTCCGGTACCACGCACCAGGCCTATAGTGCGCCTCGAGAATTCAGTGTGCCCTGTTCCTGCTCCCCGCACTAGCCTTGAGGTGCGTGTCTCCAGTCCGGTACCACCAGTTCCGGCACCACGCACCAGGCCTACTGTGCGCCTCAGCAGGTCAGAGTCGGCCGTCTGCCCAACGCCGCCTGCACTGCTCGTCTGCCCAGCGCCGTCTGAGCTGCCTGCCTGCCCAGCGCCGTCTGAGCCATCCGTCTGCCCAGCGCCGTCTGAGCCATCCGTCTGCCCAGCGCCGTCTGAGCCATCCGTCTGCCCAGCGCCGTCTGAGCCATCCGTCTGCCCAGCACCATCTGAGCCATCCGTCTGCCCAGCGCCATCTGAGCCATCCATCTGTCCCGAGCCATTAGAGCCGTTTGTCAGTCAGGAGCCGCTAGAGCCGCCAGGAGTCAGCCAGGATCTTCCAGAGCCGCCAACCAGCCAGGATCTTCCAGAGCCGCCAACCAGCCAGAATCTTCCAGAGCCGCCAACCAGCCAGGATCTTCCAGAGCCGCCAACCAGCCAGGATCTTCCAGAGCCGCCAACCAGCCAGGATCTTCCAGAGCCGCCAACCAGCCAGGATCTTCCAGAGCCGCCAACCAGCCAGGATCTTCCAGAGCCGCCAGCCAGCCATGAGCAGGCAGAGCCGCCAGCCAGCCATGAGCAGGCAGAGCCGCCAGCCAGCCATGAGCAGGCAGAGCCGCCAGCCAGCCATGAGCAGCCAGAGTCGCCAGCCAGCCATGAGCAGCCAGAGTCGCCAGCCAGCCATGAGCAGCCAGAGTCGCCAGCCAGCCATGAGCAGCCAGAGTCGCCAGCCAGCCATGAGCAGCCAGAGTCGCCAGCCAGCCATGAGCAGCCAGAGTCGCCAGCCAGCCATGAGCAGCCAGAGTCGCCAGCCAGCCAGGATCTTCCAGAGCCGCCAAAGCTGGTATTGACAATGGTGGAGTGGGGGTCACGTCCCGCACCCGAGCCGCCGCCATAGGAAGGCCCACCCCGGACCCTCCCCTTCTGTGTTAGGTTTTGCGGCCGGAGTCCGCACCTTTTGGGGGGGGTACTGTCACGCCCTGACCTTAGTATTCTTTGTTTTCTTTATTATTTTAGTTAGGTCAGGGTGTGACATGGGGAATGTATGTGTTTTTGGATTGTCTAGGGGTTTGTATGTTAAATGGGTCAGTGTCTTGTCTAGGTGTTTGTATGTCTATGGCTGCCTAGATTGGTTCTCAATTAGAGGCAGCTGTGGTTCATTGTCTCTGATTGAGAGCCATATTTAAGGCAGCCATAGGCATTGGGTTTTGTGGGTAATTGTCTATGTAGAACGTTTGTAGCTTTTTGTATTTGCACTTACGTTTGTAGCTTCACGGTCGTTTGTTGTTTTGTTTTAAGTGTTCGTTTCGCGTTTCACTCGTCTCTAATAAAAGAGATGTATTTTTCACACGCTGCGCCTTGGTCCACTCATTATCCTCAAGACGATCGTGACAGCAGTAAATAGGTGAAAATCTGTCTTTCTGTCTACAGCTTTCATAATATTTCACTCTAACATCTTAGACTACACACTCAAAAAACAAAATATTTGAAAACAGATCAATACATTATTTCTGGATATTCAACTGATACACTTCACAATACATTTGTACCATCCATTCCAATTGGAATTGATGTAGTTCCTGTTTGTGTAGCCAGGCAGCAATGTGTCATCTGGTTTTGGGCCAAAGTGTCCATTTCATTTTCAATAAACACGAGTTACAGATACCAACATGAAAAATATATATTTTTTGCTACCAAGCTGCCCTTCGGTCCCATTCAGGAAAGAGGAGCTTACTTATATTAGCTTTTGTGTACCATTTTCTGCTTCAATCAAAACAATTATCTACAGCCAACCAGTATACATGTAGAAGCAGAGCTGAAGGAGCCAATACAACAGTTACGATGATAAGCTTCAGACTCCTACTCTTTAAAAAAATAAATAATAATACTTCACCTTTATTTAACCAGGTAGGCCAGTTGAGAACAAGTTCTCATTTACAACTGCAACCTGGCCAAGATAAAGCAAAGCATTGCGACAAAAACAACAACACAGAGTTACACATAAACAAACGTACAGTCAATAACACAATAGAAAAATCTATGTACAGTGTGTGCAAATGTAGAAAATTATGGAGGTAATGCAATAAATAGGCCACAGAGGCAAAAATAATTACAATTTAGCATTAACACTGGAGTGATAGATGTGCAGATGATGATGTTAAAGTAGAGATACTGGGGTGCAAAAGATCAAGAAGATAAATAACAATATTGGGATGAGGTAGTTGGGTGTGCTATTTACAGAATGGCTGTGTACAGGTACATTGATCGGTAAGATACTCTAACAGCTGATGCTTAAAGTTAGAGAGGGAGATATACAGTTAAAGTCAGAAGTTTACATACACCTTAGCCAAATACATTTAAACTCAGTTTTTCACAATTCCTCACATATAATCTTAGTAAAAATTCCCTGTTTTAGGTCAGTTAGGATCACCACTTTATTTAAAGAATGTGAAATGTCAGAATAATAGTAGAGAGAATGATTTATTTCAGCTTTTATTTCTTCCATCACATTCCCAGTGGGTCAGAAGTTTACATACACTCAATTAGTATTTGGTAGCATTGCCTTTAACTTGGGTAAAACATTTCGGGTAGCCTTCCACAAGCTTCCCACAATAAGTTGGGTGAATTTTGGCCCATTCCTCCTGACAGAGCTGGTGTAACTGACTCAGGTTTGTAGGCCTCCTTGCACGCAGACGCTTTTTCAGTTCTGCCCACAAATGTTTCTATAGGATTGAGGTCAGGGCTTGTGATGGCCACTCCAATGCCTTGACTTTGTTGTCCTTAAGCCATTTTGCCAAAACTTTGGAAGTATGCTTGGGGTCATTGTCCATTTGGAAGACCCATTTGCGACCAAGCTTTAACTTCCTGAATGATGTCTTGAGATGTTGCTTCAATATATCCACATCATTTTCCTACCTCATGATGCCATCTATTTTGTGAAGTGCACCAGTCCCTCCTGCAGCAAAGCACCCCCAGAACATGATGCTGCCACCCCCGTTCTTCACGGTTGGGATGGTGTTCTTCGGCTTGCAAGCCTCCCCCTTTTTCCTCCAAACATAACGATGGTCATTATGGCCAAACAGTTCTATTTTTGTTTCATCAGACCAGAGGACATTTCTCCATAAAGTACGATCTTTGTCCCCATGTGCAGTTGCAAACCGTAGTCTGGCTTTTTTATGGCGGTTTCGGAGCAGTGGCTTCTTACTTGCTGAGCGGCCTTTCAGGTTATGTCGATATAGGACTTGTTTCACTGTGGATATAGACACTTTTGTACCTGTTTCCTCCAGCATCTTCACAAGGTCCTTTGCTGTTGTTCTGGGATTGATTTGCACTTTTCGCACTAAAGTACGTTCATCTCTAGGAGACAGAACGCGTCTCCTCCTGAGCGGTATGATGGCTGCGTGGTCCCATAGTGTTTATACTTGCGTACTATTGTTTGTACAGGTGAACGTGGTACCTTCAGGCATTTGGAAATTGCTCCCAAGGATGAACCAGACTCGTAGAGGTCTACAATTTATTTTCTGAGGTTTTCGCTGATTTCTTTAGATTTTCCCATGATGTCAAGCGAAGAGGCATTGAGTTTGAAGGTAGGCCTTGAAATACATCCACAGGTACACCTCCAATTGACTCAAATTATGTCAATTAGCCTAACAGAAGCTTCTAAAGCCATGACATAATTTGGGGAATTTTCCAAGCTGTTTAAAGGCACAGTAAATTTAGTGTATGTAAACTTCTGACCCACTGGAATTGTGATACAGTGAATTATAAGTGAAATAATCTGTCTGTAAACATTTGTTGGAAAAATTACTTGTGTCATGGACAAAGTAGATGTCCTAACCGACTTGCCAAAACTATAGTTTGTTAACAAGAAATTTGTGGAGTGGTTGAAAAACGAGTTTAATGACTCCAAACTAAGTGTTTATAAACTTCCGACTTCACCTGTATGTCTCCAGCTTCAGTGATTTTTGCAATAGAAGACCACTTGGGTTTAGATAGTTTAAATATCGTTATGAATATTATTAGAGCAGCTAACTGTGGTTTCAATTATTCCACGTAAAATAGAAAACAAATCAATACTGTAGCAAATAAAGTAGGATATTTTTAATAGGACTCCTTTTAGATAGCACCATGGGATCACTGAGAGTATGCTAGAAACCCTTGGATGACCCAGGATGATTGCAGTGAGAGATGTGGTATGGCGGTCAGGCTATCCACCAAGCCCAGGATGACATGATTACACAATTATCACAAATTTGTCTTCACCTCAGTGTCGACTAAAAGACACAGTATAGCTGAGATCTGCACAACCAAACAGAATCACATTTTACCATAGTACACAGACATTCATCTCCTCATCATTGGTGTCATTATGTTTGAGTCAACATCCTTAAAGCCACAGGCATCTTACAATGCCCCATGCTGTATGCTCTATAACTACAGACATACAGTATATCCATGTTGTTAAACAGATCACTGTTGCATAGGGACCAGCATAGACATTACATAAGTTAAAGTGTGTTTGCTGTTACAGTGCCAATTAAAGGTAGTGGTATTTTCTTTCGAGCGATAGAGAAAAGAGAATGGTCTGAAAGTGAGCTAGAAAGTAGGCTGTCAGAAGTATTACAATGTAAACATACTTGTAATCCATCTGTCTGCATACTTCACGACCAGTGGAAGTCAGTGCCATTTAAGATGAGGGAGGACAATTATTTTTTCATGAGCATGGTCTTATTTCTATTACAGCATATTGGATGACTCTCATTCACATTTAATTCACCCAGTTCAATGTAACAGCGATAGGTTTAGGCTACTACATGATACTAGAATTGTCCCTAAACCCATCATGAGGTTGCTACAACCTAGCCTATGAATGAAAGTTTACAACGTAGATGCACACAGGTCGAGAGACAAATTTGAGGTGACAGACAATGACACATGGACAGACTGTGACATTCAATGCCGCCTTGTACACTCTTGCCTGCATCTAGTTGATATAGGGTGTAATCATTAGTCCAACAGTTGCAAATGAGAGTTTCTATTGGACACATTCAGGTATGTTTATCCCCGTTTTGCTCCGTTTGCTTCCGTTTAAGAAACGTATTTTCAACAGAATCGGTGGAATGAATACACCCCTGATCAAGCGTAAACACAGTTCACTTTCATAGCAGCCACGTTGTATTCCCTTTCACATCTATACCCTCTCCTCCTCTCATCTCCTCCCTTCATTTGTGGACATCAATGCAAAACACATCAGCTGTACGTGACCAGGCGAAAAAACCTTTCCAAACCAAATCGCTGCAAGAGCTCTGATAGGCTGGAGGAGGTCATCCGGAAGTTGTCATAATTACTGTGTAAGTCTATGGAAGGACCATGAGCCTCCTAGGTTTTGTATTGAAGTCAATGTATCCAGAGGAGGACGGAAGCTAGCTGTCCTCCGGCTACACCATGGTTCTACCCTACAGAGTGCTTTTTTACTATCTTTCCAAAGTTTTTGCAAAATGGTGTGTTTTAATCAGTTATTTGGAGACATGTGATTATATTTAGTATAGTTTTATCTAAAAGGGATAATTTTTAAAAATGTTTTACAATTTAAATATTTATGAAATTAACTGAGGAGGATGGTCCTCCCCTTCCTCCTCTGAGAAGCCTCCACTGTTCAATACATGGCATATGGTGGTGAAGTGAGATACCCAATAGGCTGGACGATTCTCTTCTCATCACTCATCTTGAAAAAACGTATACTAAAAACTTGGAAGTCAATCAACCAGCCATCATTGACACGAAGGAAAAATCTAATGATTTATTATTTACATTTTGAAAGGGAAAGGGATAGGGGGATACCTAGTCAGTTGTACAACTGAATGCCTTGGAACAATTTGTGCCAATTGGCAAACAATAATGCAGGCACTAGGGATGGAGGTGTGAGTGTAGGGGGTGCATACTGGCGGCAGAGAAGCAAAAACAAATTTACAACGGCGCAGTTTAATAAACAAAAAAAAACACCGTAAACAGAACAATAAATCAATGGGTAAACAAAACCCGGTACACACCAGCATAACGTGCACAAGCACTACAATGAACAATTCCGGACAAGGACATGGGGGGAATAGAGGGTTAAATACACAACATGTAATGATGGAATTGAAACCAGGTGTGTGGGAAGACAAGACAAAACAAATGGAAAATTAAAAGTGGATCGGCAATGGCTAGAAGACCGGTGACGTCGACCGCCGAACGTCGCCCGAACAAGGAGAGGGACCGACTTCGGCGGAAGTCGTGACAGTGAGCATGCGAGTCTGGCAGATTAGATGTAGTCATTGTTTGTGTGTGTCTGTAAGTTGCTGTTCGTATGTATAAGTTTCTATATGGAGTAATGGTATAGGCCTATGTTAGGAAATTTGCCTCTTAAGCTGCAGTAACAGTGTCCAACCAGCCAGAATAATCATATTTGTTAGATTCTAATTAACTGGCACCTTCCACTCAGTGACTTCTCAGCTTGATTCTCTTAAGTGCTCGCAACTTAATTCTGCCTTCTTTACTGATCGATCCAGTTTAGATCTTTCTATTCTCCAACAGTGAGGCATGGAGGTGAAGACTTATTGTGGTCCATTTAGCTAATGACATCCTGCGGTAGAGAAATTACAGCATTGCTGTTTACAGTAAATGGGCCAATTAGCACATACTGTATGTTCATTTTACAAGGCTCTTTTCGAAACGGAACTGTGCATTTCACTGAGTAATTATTTCACACTGTAACATTAACAGGAGGCACTGCTAGGGTACATCCATTGTTTCTTCGGGATATTGATTTTGTATTTTGTACTTTAGACACCGTTACCTTGAATAACCTACAGACTTCTATAAAATCATAACCATCTATAATTCCCATCCAGTCATAACACTGGGAGTTTCCAGAATACTCAGAAGGTAATGTTCCTCCATTTCTGGTGCTCTGATTTGGTGCTCCGATTTGGTGCTTTGATTAGCCCTCTGACTTACACACTGACTTGTGAATAGTAGCTAACCTTTTACACTCCGATTCAAACTACTGAGTCGATTTCAATCATGACTCCAGAAAGCACAATGGTTCCAGATCTCATAGCCTCAAATTTGGGTGAAAATAATATTATTTTCTTGTCTGTGTTATGACTGATATTAGACTTTAGCATTGTGCTCACAATAATGGAGTAATGGAAATGTCTCTGCTTAAGTGTAAGGTGTGTACACTATATTAGACAGTAGAGGCCACTTTCTGCTTGTCTCAATGCATGTCCACCCTCATCTCCCTAGCCTCAAAGACAACCAATCACAGTACTTTACATCCAGCTAGCTATCATGTCATATTTCTTTGTGGATGTAAAATAACCAGGCGTCGACATACATGTTCTCAAATAGTTTTTAACAATTGCTCTAAAAGTTTCAGCACTGTTGTGATTCCATGGCACATGGTTAATGAACTTATACACAAAATGACACCGGATTCAAAACATAGTTTTTCAATTAAAATGATTAGAATGTTATATACAGTATATGGGGGATACAACCATCCCAACTCTGCAGATTTTGCTGCGAAGAGACAGAGTCATTAGATAATTTGTTTTGTTACGGTCCATATGTAGCTTCATATGTAGCTTGTTTTTGGTCGCAGGTTCAGGAATGGCTGAAGAATTGCAACATTTACCTGGAGCTAACTCAAATAGCACTGCTGGGTGATTTGAAAAGTCATAGTCAATCGATCAATAATTTAATAATACACTAAGCAAAACTGTTTAATTTATAATCTGCAGAAAGTACGAGAATAGAAATGTTCAGTACTTTTTGAAAAATATCACAGTTAAAAAATATATGGCAAAAAGATATCAAAACTGGATGGTGTTCAGAGACTTGAGGGAGGCTTTAGGGAGGGACAAAAAAAACATAACTAATGTAAGAAAAACTGTGTCCGTAAAATGTACAGTTGAAGTCGGAAGTTTACATACATCTTAGCCTAATACATTTAAACTCAGTTTCACAATTCCTTACATTTAATCCTAGTAAAAATTAGATCAGTTAGGATCACCACTTTATTTTAAGAATGTGAAATGTCAGAATAATAATAGAGAGAATGATTGATTTCAGCTTTTATTTCTTTCATCACATTCCCAGTGGGTCAGAAGTTTACATACACTCAATTAGTATTTGGTAGCATTGCCTTTAAATTGTTTAACTTGGGTCAAACGTTTTGGGTAGCCTTCCACAAGCTTCCCACAATAAGTTGGGTGAATTTTAGCCCATTCCTCCTGATAGAGCTGGTGTAACTGAGTCAGGTTTGTAGGCCTCCTTGCTCGCACACGCTTTTTAAGTTCTGCCCACAAATTGTTCTATAGGATTGAGGTCAGGGCTTGTGATGGCCACTCCAATGCCTTGACTTTGTTGTCCTTAAGCCATTTTGCCACAACTTTGGAAGTATGCTTGGGGTCATTGTCCATTTGGAAGACCCATTTGCGACCAAGCTTTAACTTCCTGACTGATGTCTTGAGATGTTGCTTCAATATATCCACATAAATGTTCTATCCTCATGATGCCATCTATTTTGTGAAGTGCACCAGTCTCTCCTACAGCAAAGCACCCCCAGAACATGATGCTGCCACCCCCGTTCTTCACAGTTGGGATGGTGTTCTTCGGCTTGCAAGCCTCCCCCTTTTTCCTCCAAACATAACGATGATCATTATGGCCAAACAGTTCTATTTTGTTTCATCAGAACAGAGGACATTTCTCCAAAAAGTACAATCTTTGTCCTTTTTTATGGCGGTTTTGGAGCAGTGGCTTCTTCCTTGCTGAGCGGCCTTTCAGGTTATGTCGATATAGGACTCGTTTTACTGTGGATATAGATACTTTTGTACCTGTTTCCTCCAGCATCTTCACAAGGTCCTTTGCTGTTGTTCTGGGATTGATTTGCACTTTTCGCACCAAAGTACATTCATCTCTAGGAGACAGAACGCGTCTCCTTCCTGAGCGGTATGATGGCTGCGTGGTCCCATGGTGTTTATGCTTGCGTACTATTGTTTGTACAGATGAACGTGGTACCTTCAGGCGTTTGGAAATTGCTCCCAAGGATGAACCAGACTCGTGGAGGTCTACAATTTCTTTCTGAGGTCTTGGCTGATTTCTTTAGATTTTCCCATGATGTCAAGCATAGAGGCACTGAGTTTGAAGGTAGGCCTTGAAATACATCCACAGGTACACCTCCAATTTACTCAAATGATGTCAATTGGCCTAACAGAAGCTTCTAAAGCCATTACATAATTTTCTGGAATTTTCCAAGCTGTTTAAAGGCACAGTCAACTTAGTGTGTGTAAACTTCTGACCCACTGGAATTGTGATACAGTGAATTATTAGTCAAATAATCTGTCTGTAACAATTGCTGGAAAAATGACTTGTGTCATGGACAAAGTAGATGTCCTAACCCGACTTGCCAAAACTATAGTTTGTTAACAAGAAATTTGTGCAGTGGTTGAAAACAAGTTTTAATGACTCCAACCTAAGTGTATGTACACTTCCGACTTCAACTGTATATAGTATGTATAAGCTGGAAGTAGAAGCATAAGTGTTGTTGTCCGTTAGTTTCCTCCAATTAGGGGAGCTGTAACATAGACGCTGGGAGTCAGGAAGCAGGTGCAGTCGGTGAGTTTAATAAGAACAAACATAGAGTGGATACAAATCAAATCAAATGTTATTTGTCACCTGCGCAGAATACAACATGAGCCGAATTTCACCTTGCAGTGAAATTCTTACTTACAAGCCCTTAAAACAACAATGCAGTTAAGAAAATACCGGAAAAAAGTAAGAGATAAGAAAAACAAATAATTAAGGAGCAGCAGTAAATAATAATAGCGGGGCTACGTACAGGGGCACCGGTTCAGAGTCAATGTGTCAATGTGCAGGGGTACCGGTTCAGAGTCAATGTGTCAATGTGCAGGGGCACCGGTGTTGAGGTAATTGAGGTAGATATGTACTTGCAGATAGGGTTATTAAAGTGGCTTGGCATAGATAATAACAGAGAGTAGTAGCCGCGTGAGGAGAGGGGGGGGGGCTGCAAATAGTCTGGGTAGCCATTTGATTAGCTGTTCAGGAGTCTTATGGCTTCGGGGTAGAAGCTGTTTAGAAGCCTCTTGGACCTAGACTGGGCGCTCCGGTACCGCTTGCCGTGCGGTAGCAGAGAGAACAGTCTATGACTAGGGTGGCTGGAGTCGTTGACAATTTTTAGGGCCTTCCTCTGACACCGCCTGGTATAGAGGTCCTGGATGGCAGGAAGCTTGGCCCCAGTGATGTACTGGGCCGTACACACTACTCTCTGTAGTGCCTTGTGGTCGGAGGCCGAGCAGTTGCCGTACCAGGCAGTGATGCAACCCGTCAGGATCCTCTCGATGGTGCAGCTGTAGAACCTTTTGAGGATCTGAGGACCCATGCCAAATCTTTTCAGTCTATTGAGGGGGAATAGGTTTTGTTGTGCCCTCTTCACGACTGTCTTGATGTGCTTGGACCATTCTAGTTTGTTGGTGATGTGGACGCCAAGGAACTTGAAGCTCTCAACCTGCTCCACTACAGCCCCGTCGATGAGAATGGGGTCATGCTCGGTCCTCCTTTTCCTGTAGTCCACAATCGTCTCCTTTGTCTTGATCACATTGAGGGAGAAGTTGTTGTCCTTGCAGTGATCAGGCCTGCCACTGTTGTGTCATCAGCAAACTTAATGATGGTGTTGGAGTTGTGCCTGGCCAAGCAGTCATGGGTGAACAGGGAGTACAGGAGGGGACTGAGCACACACCCCTGAGGGGCCCCTGTGTTGAGGATCAGTGTGGCGGATGTGTTGTTACCTACCCTTACCACCTAGGGGCGGCCCATCAGGAAGTCCAGGATCCAGTTGCAGAGGGAGGTGTTTAGTCCCAGGGTCCTTAGCTTATTGATGAGCTTTGAGGGCACTATGGTGTTGACCGCTCAGCTGTAGTCAATGAATAGCATTCTCACGTAGGTGTTCCTTTTGTCCAGGTGGGAAAAGGCAGTGTGGAATGCAATAGAGATTGCATCATCTGTGGATCTGCTGGTGCGGTATGCAAATTGGAGTGGGTCTAGGGTTTCTGGGATAATGGTGTTGATGTGAGGCATGACCAGCCTTTCAAAGAATTTCATGGCTACGGACGTGAGTTCATGGGTTGGTAGTCATTTAGGCAGGTTACCTTAGTGTTTTTAGGCACAGGGACTATGGTGGGCTGCTTTAAACATGTTGGTATTACAGACTCAGACAGGGAGAGGTTGAAAATGTCAGTGAAGACACTTGCCAGTTGGTCAGCGCATACTCGGAGTACACGTCCTGGTAATCCATCTGGCCCAGCGGCCTTGTGAATGTTGACCTGTTTCAAGGTCTTACATCGGCTGCGGAGAGCATGATCACACAGTCATCCGGACCAGCTGATGCTCTCATGCATTTTTCAGTGTTACTTGCCTCGAAGGGAGCATAGAAGTTATTCTCGGTTGTGCTTCCCTTTGTAGTCTGTAATAGTTTGCGAGCCCTGCCACATCCGACGAGTGTCGGAGCTGCTGTAGTACGATTCGATCTTTGTCCTGTATTGATGCTTTGCCTGTTTGATGTTTCGTCGGAAGGCATAGCGGGATTTCTTATAAGCTTCCGGGTTAGAGTCCCGCTCCTTGAAAGCGGCAGCTCTACCCTTTAGCTCGGTGCGAATGTTGCCTGTAATACATGGCTTCTGGTTGGGGTATGTACGTACAGTCACTGTGGGGACGACGTCCTCGACACACTTATTGATAAAGCCAGTGACTGATGTGGTGTACTCCTCAATGCCATTGGAAGAATCCCAGAACATATTCCAGTCTGTGCTAGCAAAACAGTCCTCTAGCTTAGCATCTGCATCATCTGACCACTTGTTTAAAGACCGAGTCACTGGTGCTTCCTGCTTTAATTTTAGCTTGTAAGCAGGAAATCAGGAGGATAGAGTTATGGTCAGATTTGCCAAATGGAGGGCGAGGGAGAGCTTTGTACGCGTCTTTGTGTGTGGAGTAAAGGTGGTCTAGAATTTTTTCCCCTCTGGTTGCACATTTAACATGCTGAAGTTTCCCTGCATTAAAGTCACCAGCCACCAGAAGCACCGCCTCTGGGTGAGCGTTTTCCTGTTCGCTTCTGGCGGAATACAGCTCATTGAGTGAGGTTTTAGTGCCAACTTCGCTCTGTGGTGATATGTAGACAGCTACAAAAAGTACAGATGAAAACTCTCTGGGTAGATAGTGTGGTCTACAGCTTATCATGAGATATCATGAGATCAAAACTTTGAGACTTCCTTTGACATCGTGCACCAGCTGTTGTTTACATAAATGCATAGGCCCCCGCCCCGTGTCTTACCAGAGGCTGCTGTTCTGTCGATAGAGTGTATAACCCGCCAGCTGTATGTTCTTAATGTCGTCGTTCAGCCACAACTCAGTGAAAAAAAAGATACTGCAGTTTTTAATGTCCCGTTGGTGGGATATACGTGCTTTCAGTTCATCCAAATGATTTTCCAGCGATTGAACGTTAGCTAGCAGAATGGAAGGCAAGGGCAGATTGGCCACTCGTCGTCTGATCCTCGCAAGGCACTCGGATCTTTTGCCTCGAAATCTCTGTTTCCTTCTCCAGCGTATCACGGGGATCGGGCCCTGGTCGGGTGTCTGCAGTATGTCCCTCACGTCTGACTAATTGAAGAAGAACTCCTGGTCCAATTTGAGGTGAGCAATCCCAGTTCTGATGTCCAGAAGCTCTTTTTGGTCATAAGAGACGGTAGCAGCAACATTATGTACAAAACAATTTACAAACAATGCGAAAAAACAAACAAAATAGCATGATTGGTTGAGAGCGATAAGACAGCAGCCCTACCCTCCAGCTTCATCATACAGGAACAAGAGTAGCGTCTGAACATAACACAGAAACAATACTGCCTGATGGGTGATAATAAAGGAGTGCTAGATAAAGGGGGAGTAATCAAGGAAGTGATGAAGTCCAGGTGTGTCTAATGAAGGGTTGCCAGGACCGGTGGTTAGTAGACCGGCAATGTCGAGCGCCGGTGTCACGACTTCCGCCGTTGTCGGTCCCTCTCCTTGTTCGGGCGGCGTTCGGCGGTCGACGTCACCGGTCTTCTAGCCATCGCCGCTCCACCTTTCATTTTCCATTTGTTTTGTCTTGGTTTTCCGCAGACCTGGTTCACATTCCCTCATCTGACTAAATGTATATTACCCTCTGTTCCCCCCATGTCTGTATGTGGAATTGTTTTGTTTGTTACGTGTGGTTCGCATCAGGCTGGTTTGCACCAGGTATGTGTTTGACCCGTGTGTTTTGTTTATTGTACCGTTTGTGTACTTTGGGCGTTATCGCTGTTTTCCTTGGGCATGAATAAAGTGTGCCTGTTATCACCCATCTCTGCTCTCCTGCACCTGACTTACCTTCACCAGTTGCACACATCGTGACAGCCGGAGAGGGGGAGCGGGAGTAGGCGTGACAGGAGGGGTGGTAGGGTTAGGGGGAAATAATAAAGGGCATTTTATTTAAAAAATAATAATAATTGCAGCACTGTTTCTGTGTCCATTTCACTCTCCTGTGAGTCAATGCCTCAGTGACGTTACTGATTGTCTACAATGACAGTATGCCTCTTGAAGCTGCTGTCACAGTTAACATACCTGTAGTCATATTCCAACTGTGTTGTAATATTTGTGAGGTAAAATTCTCCAGGTAACAGTGTATGTCTGATTGCGGAACAGAGGGAAATAAATAATTCACCTCTACACTATCCTCTAGCGATAAAAAAGTGAGAAGAGATCCTGTTGACATTGTTTCCGGATTGTGCTATTCCTCAGTAGACACCATGGAATGATATAGCATGCACCATGTTGTATTATATCTTTAGTCGCCCACGTTCATTCCAAAGCCTAGGTTGGCAAAACCATATTTCGTTGGAGAAAAGACATCTCTCATATGAGACAGCACCATCAAATGGGATGGGATGGTTACCTCAGAGGAACAGAGATGAGATCAATGAGATGAGCTCTATTTCATGGCTAAGATGAGCTCAATGAGAAAGAAAGACGATAGTTGCACATGAATTACCCCGAAAAATGAGGATACAAGCCATTACATAGATACAGACGAATTCATCCCTGAAATAGTTAGTACCTGTTGACTGTCAGTTGACAAATTAAAATGGAAGCGTAGGTCGTAAAGCATCTGCAGCACAAGAACTTGTAAAACTATAGAAAGATGAAGAATGAAGGGATGGAGGGATGGAGGGATGGAGGGCTGGGGGATGGAGGGATGGAGGGCTGGGGGATGGAGGGATGGAGGGCTGGAGGATGGAGGGATGGAGGGCTAGAGGATGGAGGGATGGAGGGGTGGGGGATGGAGGGATGGAGGGCTGAGGGGTGGAGGGCTGAGGGATGGAGGGAGACGTGTTGCTGTGCGTTTTGTTGCCAACCTTACTTTGCTACCTGACAACTTTACGGTTTTTACTTTTTAATTACCGTTTATATTTTTAGTTTTTCCCTCACAACTTTTTTTTCATTCAACTTTTTCACCCCGAACGCTTTATCTGGACATGGTTCGTCAGCACCTTCAACAGCCGAAGCTAAGTAGTAACATTAACATGATGCCTTCTAATTGCAGTCGCTGTACTCATAATATACAGGAGAACGATCGCCTTATGGCGAGGATAGCTGTGCTGCAAGCCCAGCTTCAGACGCAATCGTTAGGCAAGGGTAATTTCAGTGTAGGAAAGGATGAAACAGCATCTGTGCCACCAGTAAGTACAGATAGTAGTATAAATCCCCTCGCACAGTCCCCGCAGCCGGACAACTTTCTCATGGCTTCTGGAGGGAAATGCTGTAGGAATGCTCAACCGGTGTCGCTCATTCAGCCGACAGAAACTTTCAACCGGTTTTCCCCATTAAGCAGCGAGTCGGAGTCTGAGGCCGAGCCTTCTCTTGTCTCTACTCCTCCGGTTACGGGGTCTGAGACGCCGAAGCTTCCCACCATTAGCTCTGACAAATTGAAAACCCTAGTCATTGGCGACTCCATTACCCGCAGTATTAGACTTAAAACGAATCATCCAGCGATCATACACTGTTTACCAGGGGGCAGGGCTACCGACGTTAAGGCTAATCTGAAGATGGTGCTGGCTAAAGCTAAAACTGGCGAGTGTAGAGAGTATAGAGATATTGTTATCCACGTCGGCACCAATGATGTTAGGATGAAACAGTCAGAGGTCACCAAGCGCAACATAGCTCCAGCGTGTAAATCAGCTAGAAAGATGTGTCGGCATCGAGTAATTGTCTCTGGCCCCCTCCCAGTTAGGGGGAGTGATGAGCTC
Source organism: Salvelinus namaycush (assembly GCF_016432855.1). NCBI lineage: Eukaryota > Metazoa > Chordata > Actinopteri > Salmoniformes > Salmonidae > Salvelinus > Salvelinus namaycush. The sequence continues at coordinate 76,953,112 of NC_052307.1, forward strand.
TACAGCAGAGTCTCACAACTCAATCGCTGGTTGAAAACTGTTTTCTGCCCCTCCCAAAAGATAGAATTTGTAGATAATTGGTCCTCTTTCTGGGACTCACCCACAAACAGGACCAAGCCTGGCCTGCTAAGGAGTGACGGACTCCATCCTAGCTGGAGGGGTGCTCTCATCTTATCTACCAACATAGACAGGGCTCTAACTCCTCTAGCTCCACAATTAAATAGGGTGCAGGCCAGGCAGCAGGTTGTTAGCCAGCCTGCCAGCTTAGTGGAGTCTGCCACTAGCATAGTCAGTGTAGTCAGCTTAGCTATCCCCATTGAGACTGTCTGTGCCTCGACTTAGGTTGGGCAAAACTAAACATGGCGGTGTTCGCCTTAGCAATCTCACTAGGATAAAGACCTCCTCCATTCCTGCCATTATTGAAAGAGATCATGATACTTCACATCTCAAAATAGGGCTACTTAATGTTAGATCCCTCACTTCAAAGGCAGTTATAGTCAATGAACTAATCACTGATCATAATCTTAATGTGATTGGCCTGACTGAAACATGGCTTAAACTTCTTGCCACTAGGGGGGTGCCATTTCGACATAGCACAAATGCGTCTCCAAATTAAACTGCCTCGTACTCAATTCTTGCTCGTACAATATGCATATTATTATTACTATTGGATAGAAAACACTCTCTAGTTTCTAAAACCGTTTGAATTATGTCTGTAAGTGAAACAGAACTCGACTTAGAGCACTTTTCCTATGTCTGTGTGAGAATGGCAAATTTGGTCATCTGCTCTGAGACCTGTCTTTAACTTTGCCTGTCTTCTATTGGTTGAGATGCACTGCATACGCCTTCCCCTGGCTGTTAGCGAATAGGGAGAGTTGAAATGGAGTTGCTACGCAGTTCAGAAAGTCTATAAATTGGTTGGAACCGAGGTGTCCTGCCTTTTGGGACTTCGCGCTGACGCAGAGAGGGTCTTGCCATGTCTTTTTAGAAGCCCTGGTTTTAGTAACTAGGTATATCCGGCTCTATTTTTATTCGCTATAGGCTTTAAAGACATCATAATCTTGTTATTCTAAACCGATTTATACCAGTTTATGTCAGTATATAGCGATTTTCGGGCATTTCATTTTGTGACGTTGTATTTCGTTGGGTATCTCTCTCTCGAATGCCATGGTGCACAGCAAATAGCAATGTCGAAGGAAACATTCTCCAACCCAGCAACGATTCTTTTGGCCAACGGACACCTTTCCCAAGATTCTGATGGGAGTTCAGCTAATAGTAAGTACTATTTATGCTGATAATTCGTTGTTCTGTAGAAAAAGTAAAATGTATAAGACGCCATTATTTTCCGTGTAGCGTTGCGCTATCGCACCCTGTATTGTACCCAGTATTGCGCAGTAAGGTTAATTTTAAAAATGTAATTCAGCGATTGCATTAAGAACTAATTTGTCTTTCAATTGCTGTCCACCCTGTATTTTTTAGTCAAGTTTATGATTATTTATTGATTAGACTAGGTGACTGTCCAAGATGGCGACCGACATTTTTCTGGGCAGCTTGGCAACTATTCTCATTGTATAAGCCCGATATGTGCCGCTAAATATGCACATTTTCGAACAAACTCTATATGCATTGTGTAATATGATGTTACAGGACTGTCATCTGAAGAATTCTGAGAAGGTTAGTGAAAAAATTATTATTTTGGTGGTGAATACGTTATCGCTATGTTTGGCTGGAATCAATGCTGTTGTGATGTTTGCTACTGTGCTAAGCTAATATAACGTTATATTGTGTTTTCGCTGTAAAACACTTATAACATCTGAAATATTGTCTGGATTCACAAGATCTGTGTCTTTCAATTGCTGTACGCTGTGTATTTTTAAGAAATGTTTTATGATGAGTAATTAGGTAATACACGTTGCTCTCTCTAGTTATTCTAGTCGATTTGTGATGGTGGCTGCAATGGTAAACTATGATTTATACCTGAAATATGCACATTTTTCTAACAAAACATATGCTATACAATAAATATGTTATCAGACTGTCATCTGATGAGGTTGTTTCTTGGTTAGTGGCTATTTATATCTTTATTTTGCCGAATTTGTGATAGCTACTGATGCAGTAAGAAAATGGTGGAGTAAAAAAAAAGTTGTCTTTTGCTAACGTGGTTAGCTAATAGATTTACATATTTTGTCTTCCCTGTAAAACATTTTAAAAATCAGAAATGATGGCTTTATTCACAAGATCTGTATCTTTCATTTGGTGTCTTGGACTTGTGATTTCATGAACATTTTATTATATGATATCCCTGTGGCTTTAGGCTAGGCTATGCTAGTCAGCTTTTGTGATGGGGGGGATTGGGAGGTGTTAGAGGTTAAGCCTGATGAATTTACTGTGTTAAATGAGGCCTCACCTCCTGGTTACACTAGTGACCATATCCCCCGTGCATCCCGCAAAGGCGGAGGTGTTGCTAACATTTACGATAGCAAATTTCAGTTTACAAAAAAAAAAAAAAAAAAAAAAAAATCTATGCAGCCTACTCAATCACTTTTTATAGCTACTGTTTACAGGCCTCCTGGGCCATATACAGTGTTCCTCACTGAGTTCCCTGAATTCCTATCGGACCTTGTAGTCATAGCAGATAATATTCAAATTTTTGGTGATTTTAACTTTTTATGGCTGCAGGGGCAGTATTGAGTAGCTCTGATTAAATGTGCCCATTTCAAACGGCCTCGTACTCAATTCTTGCTCGTACAATATGCATATTATTAGAAAACACTCTCTAGTTTCTAAAACCGTTTGAATTATATCTGTGAGTCAAACAGAACTCATTTGGCACAAACTTCCTGACCAGGAAGTGGAAAGTCTGAAATCGATGCTCTGTTCTACTTCCTGCCTATACATGGGCATGATACGTAAGAGTCTACGTGCACTTCATAGACCTTCCCCTGGATGTCAAGAGGCTGTGAGAGAAGAAATTTAGTGTTTATCTTGGTCTGAAGTTGAATACAAGCTCTTTGTATGATGTGTCCCTCATTTCCGGTACTCTTGGGAGCGCGAGGTGGACAGTGGGATTGCCTTCTGTTTAGCTGCCGTTATGGACGACCAATATCTCCGGCTTTGATTTTATTTGATACATGTGACCATATCATCGTAAAGTATGTTTTTTCAATATAGTTTAATCAGATTATTGAAATTTTTTCGGGAGTTTTGCCGTGTTCCGTTCTCTGACTTTGTTGACGATGGAGAGATCCGTGCCACTTGGCTAGTGCGCGTGCTAATTGAAGAGGGAAAGTTGCCGTTCTAAATCCAAACAACGACTGTTCTGGACAAAGGACACCTTGTCCAACATTCTGATGGAAGATCAGCAAAAGTAAGAAACATTTTATGATGCTATTTCATATATCTGTCGTACATGTGAATTAGTCGTCGGCGCCCAACCTTTGGGTACTCTAGCTATACCGAAGCTGCATATCGTAATGAAGTTATTTTTAGAATTCTAACACTGCAATTTCATTAAGAACTAATGGATCTATCATTTCCTATACAACATGTATTTTTTAGTTATGTTTATGAATAGCTATTTGGTCAGAATATGTGTGTCAGAAAAAGTGTCAGGAAAAATCCGGACGTAGTGGGAAAAAGTAGCTAAGTTAGCACAATGTGTAACCATTGATTTCAGCTCTAAATATGCACATTTTCGAACAAAACATAAGTGTATGTATAACCTGATGTTATAGGACTGTCATCTGAGGAAGAAAATCAAGGTTAGTCAAAAATTATATATCTTTTACTGGTTTGTTACGATCGCTTACTTTTGCTACTGGGAAATTGCTTGTGTTTTTGGCTATTGTGGTAAGCTAATATAACGCTATATTGTGTTTTCGCTGTAAAACACTTGATAAATCGGAAATATTGGCTGGAATCACAAGATGCCTGTCTTTCAATTGCTGTACACTATGTATTTTTCAGAAATGTTTTATGATGAGTATTTAGTTATTTGGCGTTGGTGTCTGTAATTATTCTGTCTGCTTTCGGTGCAATTTCTGATTGTAGCTGCAATGTAAACTATGATTTATACCTGAAATATGCACATTTTTCGAACAAAACATAGATTTATTGAATAACATGTTATAAGACTGTCATCTGATGAAGTTGTTTGTTGGTTAGTTTGGTTGGTTCTTGGTTAGTTAGGTTGGCTTTGTGCATGCTACCTGTGCTGTGAAAAATGTCTGTCCTTTTTTGTATTTGGTGGTGAGCTAACATAAATATACGTGGTGTTTTCGCTGTAAAACATTTTAAAAATCGGACATGTTGGCTGGATTCACAAGATGTGTACCTTTCATATGCTGTATTGGACTTGTTAATGTGTGAAAGTTAAATATTAAAAAAATATATATTTTGAATTTCGCGCCCTGCACTTGAGCTGGCTGTTGTCATAAGTGTACCGACGTCGGGCTTGCAGCCATAAGAAGTTAATTCACATGGAAAAGTCCACAGACCCACTCCAAAAGGCTTTCGGAGCCATCATCGACTCAGTGGGTTTTGTCCAACATGTCTCTGGACCTACTCACTGCCACAGTCATACTCTGGACCTAGTTTTGTCCCATGGAATAAATGTTGTGGATCTTAATGTTTTTCCTCATAATCCTGGACTATCGGACCACCATTTTATTACGTTTGTAATCGCAACAAATAATCTGCTCAGACCCCAACCAAGGAGCATCAAAAGTTGTGCTATAAATTCTCAGACAACACAAAGATTCCTTGATGCCCTTCCAGACTCCTTCTGCCTACCCAAGGAAAAAAGGAAAAATCAGTTAACCACCTAACTGAGGAACTCAATTTAACCTTGCGCAATACCCTCGATGCAGTTGCACCCCTAAAAACTAAAAACATTTGTCATAAGAAACTAGCTCCCTGGTATACAGAAAATACCCGAGCTCTGAAGCAAGCTTCCAGAAAATTGGAACGGAAATGGCGCCACACCAAACTGGAAGTCTTCCGACTAGCTTGGAAAGACAGTACCGTGCAGTATCGAAGAGCCCTCACTGCTGCTCGATCATCCTATTTTTCCAACTTAATTGAGGAAAATAAGAACAATCCAAAATTTATTTTTGATACTGTCGCAAAGCTAACTAAAAAGCAGCATTCCCCAAGTGAGGATGGCTTTCACTTCAGCAGTAATAAATTCATGAACTTCTTTGAGGAAAAGATCATGATCATTAGAAAGCAAATTACGGACTCCTCTTTAAATCTGCGTATTCCTCCAAAGCTCAGCTGTCCTGAGTCTGCACAACTCTGCCAGGACCTAGGATCAAGAGAGACACTTAAGTGTTTTAGTACTATATCTCTTGACACAATGATGAAAATAATCATGGCCTCTAAACCTTCAAGCTGCATATTGGACCCAATTCCAACTAAACTACTTAAAGAGCTGCTTCATGTGCTTGGCGCTCCTATGTTGAACATAATAAATGGCTCTCTATCCACCGGATGTGTACCAAACTCACTAAAAGTGGCAGTAATATAGCCTCTCTTGAAAAAGCCAAACCTTGACCCAGAAAATATAAAAAACTATCGGCCTATATCGAATCTTCCATTCCTTTCCAAACAAATTGAAAAAGCTGTTGCGCAACAACTCTGCCTTCCTGAAGACAACCAATGTATACGAAATGCTTCAGTCTGGTTTTAGACCCCATCATAGCACTGAGACTGCACTTGTGAAGTTGGTAAATTACCTTTTAATGGCGTCAGACCGAGGCTCTGCATCTGTCCTCGTGCTACTAGACCTTAGTGCTGCCTTTGATACCATCGATCACCACATTCTTTTGGAGAGATTGGAAACCCAATTGGTCTACACGGACAAGTTCTGGCCTGGTTTAGATCTTATCTGTCGGAAAGATATCAGTTTGTCTCTGTGAATGGTTTGTCCTCTGACAAATCAACTGTACATTTCGGTGTTCCTCAAGGTTCCATTTTAGGACCACTATTGTTTTCACTATATATTTTACCTCTTGGGGATGTCATTCGAAAACATAATGTTAACTTTCACTGCTATGCGGATGACACACAGCTGTACATTTCAATGAAACATGGTGAAGCCCCAAAATTGCCCTCGCTAGAAGCCTGTGTTTCAGACATAAGGAAGTGGATGGCTGCAAACTTTCTACTTTTAAACTCAGACAAAACAGAGATGCTTGTTCTAGGTCCCAAGAAACAAAGAGATCTTCTGTTGAATCTGACAATTAATCTTGATGGTTGTACAGTCGTCTCAAATAAAACTGTGAAGGACCTCGGCGTTACTCTGGACCCTGATCTCTCTTTTGACGAACATATCAAGACTGTTTCAAGGACAGCTTTTTTCCATCTACGTAACATTGCAAAAATCAGAAATGTTCTGTCCAAAAATGATGCAGAAAAATGTATCCATGCTTTTGTTACTTCTAAGTTAGACTACTGCAATGCTCTACTTTCCGGCTACCCGGATAAAGCACTAAATAAACTTCAGTTAGTGCTAAATACGGCTGCTAGAATCCTGACTAGAACCAAAAAATTTGATCATATTACTCCAGTGCTAGCCTCCCTACACTGGCTTCCTGTTAAGGCAAGGGCTGATTTCAAGGTTTTACTGTTAACCTACAAAGCGTTACATGGGCTTGCTCCTACCTATCTTTCCGAGTTGGTCCTGCCGTACATACCTACACGTACGCTACGGTCACAAGACGCAGGCCTCCTAATTGTCCCTAGAATTTCTAAGCAAACAGCTGGAGGCAGGGCTTTCTCCTATAGATCTCAATTTTTATGGAATGGTCTGCCTACCCATGTGAGAGACGCAGACTCGGTCTCAACCTTTAAGTCTTTACTGAAGACTTATCTCTTCAGTGGGTCATATGATTGAGTGTAGTCTGGCCCAGGAGTGTGAAGGTGAACGGAAAGGCTCTGGAGCCACGAACCGCCCTTGCTGTCTCTGCCTGGCCGGTTCCCCTCTCTCCACTGGGATTCTCTGCATCTAACCCTATTACAGGGGCTGAGTCACTGGCTTACTGGTGCTCTTTCATGCCATCCCTAGGAGGGGTGTGTCACTTGAGTGGGTTGAGTCACTGACGTGATCTTCCTGTCTGGGTTGGCGCCCCCCCCCCCCCCCCCTGGGTTGTGCCGTGGCGGAGATCTTTGTGGGCTACACTCTGCCTTGTCTCAGGATGGTAAGTTGGTGGTTGAAGATATCCCTCTAGTGGTGTGGGGGCTGTGCTTTGGCAAAGTGGGTGGGATTATATCCTTCCTGTTTGGCCCTGTCCGGGGGTATCATCGGATGGGGCCACAGTGTCTCCTGACCCCTCCTGTCTTAGCCTCCAGTATTTATGCTGCAGTAGTTTATGTGTCGGGGGGCTAGGGTCAGTTTGTTATATCTGGAGTACTTCTCCTGTCTTATCCGGTGTCCTGTGTGAATTTAAGTATGCTCTCTCTAATTCTCTCTTTCTCTCTTTCTTTCTCTCTCTCGGAGGACCTGAGCCCTAGGACCATGCCTCAGGACGACCTGGCATGATGACTCCTTGCTGTCCCCAGTCCACCTGGCCGTGCTGCTGCTCCAGTTTCAACTGTTCTGCCTGCAGCTATGGATCCCTGACCTGTTCACCGGACGTGCTACCTGTCCCAGACCTGCTGTTTTCAACTCTCTAGAGACCGCAGGAGCGGTAGAGATACTCTTAATGATCGGCTATGAAAAGCCAACTGACATTTACTCCTGAGGTGCTGACTTGCTGCACCCTCGACAACTACTGTGATTATTATTATTTGACCATGCTGGTCATTTATGAACATTTGAACATCTTGGCCATGTTCTGTTATAATCTCCACCCGGCACAGCCAGAAGAGGACTGGCCACCCCTCATAGCCTGGTTCCTCTCTAGGTTTCTTCCTAGGTTTTGGCCTTTCTAGGGAGTTTTTCCTAGCCACCGTGCTTTTACACCTGCATTGCTTGCTGTTTGGGGTTTTAGGCTGGGTTTCTGTACAGCACTTTGAGATATCAGCTGATGTACGAAGGGCTATATAAATACATTTGATTTGATTTGATGGATGGATGGGGTGGGAGAGATGAAGCAGAGTCATATTATGAACGGAGTCATTACTATGATATGAGAACAGCCAGGTTATTCAACAAAGCCTCAGCTCCCTGGATGGGATACATTTCATTAAAAGAGTGAAGTAAGGACAACACCTGTGATGGCTGTTGTTGTTGCTGAAGATTATGATGATGGGAGAATTATGAAGCACAGAATGAGGGCTATTTGTAATACAGATGACGGAAAAACAGACCTATAGTATGCACTGTGTGTTGTATATGACGTCCGTTCTGCACATGACTCCAATGCAACACAATGCACACATCAGTATACATCCATATGTAGTTCTGTCCTTGAGATGTTCGTGTCTATTCATGTTCTGTATTATGTCATGTTTCATGTTTTGTGTGGACCACAGGAAGAATAGCTGCTACTTTTGCAACAGCTAATGGGGATCCTAATAAAATACCAAATACCATATACAACATCCATGTACTGTGGTATTATCCATGATACAGATACATCTAGTTCATACAAATCAACAGCTTTGCTAACTCTAATGCCATGCTACAATATTCCCCACTGGATATATTAAAAGTTGATAAACCTGTTATCATTACTATAATACAATTCATTCGGTGGTGTAAAAAAAAAACAGCCTTGTTAAGCAGAGCTCCTTAGGGGGTTGAAATGAATTGATACTTGTGAAAACAAACCGGAACCTCCTCTCCCAGAAGAGGAACTGAAAAGAGAGGCCAAAGTAGTTGGAGAACAAGCACGTCAATTAGGGAAGACAAGCAGGCGTGAAGCTTTGCAACTCAGAGTCTGTCTTCACAGAGACCCAGGAGACTACATTGCCTTTAACAATGCACAAAGGAGCTAATAAAGCAATAACATGTGAGCCTTGTGAATTGTGTCTGTAATCTGTTGACAAGAGGTCAGAGTAACTGTCGCCATCTTAACAACAGAATATATTTTACGTGCAAATCACTACCTCACAAAGCCAATACAGAACTCTGATGTGGAAGCTCTACTATTGATAAGGATTGTAAGCCTCTTTCCATCCCTCGATTTGGTTTAATGTATCCCAGAAAAACTTTTCATTACTTTTATGCTCAGTCCCATTATATTTCAGAAATATTATTAACAAAGTCAATCACTGCACTTTTTATTCACTCCGACATAGAATATACCTCAAAATAACTGAAGCAATAAAATAACAGTGCTATGAAAATATCTTTATTCTTTATTCATGGATAAATGTAAATATAACAGAATAGTTATCCCAGAGGGCGATGTGTGGCTCTGTGACATGTGATTTAGCTGTGTAGGCTGTAGTGTCTTGGAGAGACCATGCGGGTGCTTGATTAAATGGGGGAAAGCAAAGCTAATGGAGATGCTGTCTAAATCATATTGGCAGGGCTGGGCGTGGACCTGGCTATAGAAATACACTGAAAATACTCTAGATCAGTATACCTAACTCATAGACTAGTGCAAGATCCCACATATAGGCCTATGTTACTGAAACATATGTACCTAAGTGTGTCATTATTAAAGTCATTATTGATCTGAAACCTTTTAACATGTTATTGGTGACATCAGTATGAAATATGAAAAGGTATGTCTTTATAAGTTCAATGGAGAATACAACTAGAACGTTTGGTATAGACTACATTCTTTGTATCGTTGGTACTCATTTGTTGTGTTTAGGGAGTAAGAATGAGTAAACAATATCAACATGGTCCTGGATTTGGTTGTGGTATGTAAAATAGCCTTTTGCTTTTGTCCTGGAAAGATCAGTGTATAAACACTATACACCAATTCTTAAATTTGGATAAATGCATGATGTTTGTTCTGTAACCATTAGGTCAAATTCAATTAAAGAATATTTGGGATGTAATGTGGAACACTGCATTGTGATCAAGGCTATGTTGATGATCTGAGCATATACAGCATGATATGTTGGAAATGAAGGAGATGTTAAGTATCATGTACCATAATAAACTACTCATGTTGGTAACGTTAAGTGTCATGTACCATAATAAACTGCTCATGTTGGTAATATTAAGTGGCATCTACCATAATAAACTGCTCATGTTGGTAACGTTAAGTGTCATGTACCATAATAAACTGCTCATGTTGGTAACGTTAAGTGTCATGTACCATAATAAACTGCTCATGTTGGTAACGTTAAGTGTCATGTACCATAATAAACTGCTCATGTTGGTAATATTAAGTGTCATGTACCATAATAAACTACTCATGTTGGTAACGTTAAGTATCACGTACCATAATAAACTGCTCATGTTGGTAATATTAAGTGACATGTACCATAATAAACTGCTCATGTTGGTAATGTTAAGTGTCATGTACCATAATAAACTGCTCATGTTGGAAATGCTGTGTGTCATGTACCATAATAAACTGCTCATGTTGGTCATGTTAAGTGTCATGTACTATAATAAACTGCTCATGTTGGTAACGTTAAGTGTCATGTACCATAATAAACTGCTCATGTTGGTAACGTTAAGTGGCATGTACCATAATAAACTGCTCATGTTGGTAACGTTAAGTGTCATGTACCATAATAAACTACTCATGTTGGTAACGTTAAGTGCCATGTACCATAATAAACTGCTCATAATGGTAATGTTAAGTGTCATGTACCATAATAAACTGTTCATGTTGGAAATGTTAAGTGTCATGTACCATAATAAACTGTTCATGTTGGAAATGTTAAGTGTCATGTACCATAATAAACTGCTCATGTTGGTAACGTTAAGTGTCATGTACCATAATAAACTGCTCATGTTGGTAACGTTAAGTGGCATGTACCATAATAAACTGCTCATGTTGGTAACGTTAAGTGTCATGTACCATAATAAACTACTCATGTTGGAAATTATGTGTGTCATGTACCATAATAAACTGCTCATGTTGGTCATGTTAAGTGTCATGTACTATAATAAACTGCTCATGTTGGTAACGTTAAGTGTCATGTACCATAATAAACTGCTCATGTTGATAACGTTAAGTGGCACGTACCATAATAAAGTGCTCATGTTGGTAACGTTAAGTGTCATGTACCATAATAAACTACTCATGTTGGTAACGTTAAGTGCCATGTACCATAATAAACTGCTCATAATGGTAATGTTAAGTGTCATGTACCATAATAAACTGTTCATGTTGGAAATGTTAAGTGTCATGTACCATAATAAACTGCTCATGTTGGAAATGTTAAGTGTCATGTACCATAATAAACTGCTCATGTTGGAAATGTTAAGTGTCATGTACCATAATAAACTGCTCATGTTGGTAACGTTAAGTGTCATGTACCATAATAAACTACTCATGTTGGTAACGTTAAGTGTCATGTACCATAATAAACTGCTCATGTTGGTAACATTAAGTGTCATGTACCATAATAAACTGCTCATGTTGGTAATGTTAAGTGTCATGTACCATAGTAAACTGCTCATGTTGGAAATGTTAAGTGTCATGTACCATAATAAACTGCTCATGTTGGTAACGTTAAGTGTCATGTACCATAATAAACTGCTCATGTTGGTAATATTAAGTGTCATGTACCATAATAAACTACATTTACATTTACATTTAAGTCATTTAGCAGACGCTCTTATCCAGAGCGACTTACAAATTGGTGCATTCACCTTATGATATCCAGTGGAACAACCACTTTACAATACTCATGTTGGTAACGTTAAGTATCATGTACCATAATAAACTGCTCATGTTGGTAATATTAAGTGACATGTACCATAATAAACTGCTCATGTTGGTAATGTTAAGTGTCATGTACCATAATAAACTGCTCATGTTGGAAATTATGTGTGTCATGTACCATAATAAACTGCTCATGTTGGTCATGTTAAGTGTCATGTACTATAATAAACTGCTCATGTTGGTAACGTTAAGTGTCATGTACCATAATAAACTGCTCATGTTGGTAATGTTAAGTGTCATGTACCATAATAAACTACTCATGTTGGTAACGTTAAGTGTCATGTACCATAATAAACTGCTCATAATGGTAATGTTAAGTGTCATGTACCATAATAAACTGTTCATGTTGGAAATGTTAAATGTCATGTACCATAATAAACTGTTCATGTTGGAAATGTTAAGTGTCATGTACCATAATAAACTGCTCATGTTGGAAATGTTAAGTGTCATGTACCATAATAAACTGCTCATGTTGGTAACGTTAAGTGGCATGTACCATAATAAACTGCTCATGTTGGTAACGTTAAGTGTCATGTACCATAATAAACTACTCATGTTGGAAATTATGTGTGTCATGTACCATAATAAACTGCTCATGTTGGTCATGTTAAGTGTCATGTACTATAATAAACTGCTCATGTTGGTAACGTTAAGTGTCATGTACCATAATAAACTGCTCATGTTGATAACGTTAAGTGGCACGTAACATAATAAAGTGCTCATGTTGGTAACGTTAAGTGTCATGTACCATAATAAACTACTCATGTTGGTAACGTTAAGTGCCATGTACCATAATAAACTGCTCATAATGGTAATGTTAAGTGTCATGTACCATAATAAACTGTTCATGTTGGAAATGTTAAGTGTCATGTACCATAATAAACTGCTCATGTTGGAAATGTTAAGTGTCATGTACCATAATAAACTGCTCATGTTGGAAATGTTAAGTGTCATGTACCATAATAAACTGCTCATGTTGGTAACGTTAAGTGTCATGTACCATAATAAACTACTCATGTTGGTAACGTTAAGTGTCATGTACCATAATAAACTGCTCATGTTGGTAACATTAAGTGTCATGTACCATAATAAACTGCTCATGTTGGTAATGTTAAGTGTCATGTACCATAGTAAACTGCTCATGTTGGAAATGTTAAGTGTCATGTACCATAATAAACTGCTCATGTTGGTAACGTTAAGTGTCATGTACCATAATAAACTGCTCATGTTGGTAATATTAAGTGTCATGTACCATAATAAACTACATTTACATTTAAGTCATTTAGCAGACGCTCTTATCCAGAGCGACTTACAAATTGGTGCATTCACCTTATGATATCCAGTGGAACAACCACTTTACAATACTCATGTTGGTAACGTTAAGTATCATGTACCATAATAAACTGCTCATGTTGGTAATATTAAGTGACATGTACCATAATAAACTGCTCATGTTGGTAATGTTAAGTGTCATGTACCATAATAAACTGCTCATGTTGGAAATTATGTGTGTCATGTACCATAATAAACTGCTCATGTTGGTCATGTTAAGTGTCATGTACTATAATAAACTGCTCATGTTGGTAACGTTAAGTGTCATGTACCATAATAAACTGCTCATGTTGGTAACGTTAAGTGTCATGTACCATAATAAACTACTCATGTTGGTAACGTTAAGTGCCATGTACCATAATAAACTGCTCATAATGGTAATGTTAAGTGTCATGTACCATAATAAACTGTTCATGTTGGAAATGTTAAGTGTCATGTACCATAATAAACTGTTCATGTTGGAAATGTTAAGTGTCATGTACCATAATAAACTGCTCATGTTGGAAATGTTAAGTGGCATGTACCATAATAAACTGCTCATGTTGGTAACGTTAAGTGGCATGTACCATAATAAACTGCTCATGTTGGTAACGTTAAGTGTCATGTACCATAATAAACTACTCATGTTGGAAATTATGTGTGTCATGTACCATAATAAACTGCTCATGTTGGTCATGTTAAGTGTCATGTACCATAATAAACTGCTCATGTTGATAACGTTAAGTGGCACGTACCATAATAAAGTGCTCATGTTGGTAACGTTAAGTGGCACGTAACATAATAAAGTGCTCATGTTGGTAACGTTAAGTGTCATGTACCATAATAAACTACTCATGTTGGTAACGTTAAGTGCCATGTACCATAATAAACTGCTCATAATGGTAATGTTAAGTGTCATGTACCATAATAAACTGTTCATGTTGGAAATGTTAAGTGTCATGTACCATAATAAACTGCTCATGTTGGAAATGTTAAGTGTCATGTACCATAATAAACTGCTCATGTTGGAAATGTTAAGTGTCATGTACCATAATAAACTGCTCATGTTGGTAACGTTAAGTGTCATGTACCATAATAAACTACTCATGTTGGTAACGTTAAGTGTCATGTACCATAATAAACTGCTCATGTTGGTAACATTAAGTGTCATGTACCATAATAAACTGCTCATGTTGGTAATGTTAAGTGTCATGTACCATAGTAAACTGCTCATGTTGGAAATGTTAAGTGTCATGTACCATAATAAACTGCTCATGTTGGTAACGTTAAGTGTCATGTACCATAATAAACTGCTCATGTTGGTAATATTAAGTGTCATGTACCATAATAAACTACATTTACATTTAAGTCATTTAGCAGACGCTCTTATCCAGAGCGACTTACAAATTGGTGCATTCACCTTATGATATCCAGTGGAACAACCACTTTACAATACTCATGTTGGTAACGTTAAGTATCATGTACCATAATAAACTGCTCATGTTGGTAATATTAAGTGACATGTACCATAATAAACTGCTCATGTTGGTAATGTTAAGTGTCATGTACCATAATAAACTGCTCATGTTGGAAATTATGTGTGTCATGTACCATAATAAACTGCTCATGTTGGTCATGTTAAGTGTCATGTACTATAATAAACTGCTCATGTTGGTAACGTTAAGTGTCATGTACCATAATAAACTGCTCATGTTGATAACGTTAAGTGGCATGTACCATAATAAACTGCTCATGTTGGTAACGTTAAGTGTCATGTACCATAATAAACTACTCATGTTGGTAACGTTAAGTGCCATGTACCATAATAAACTGCTCATGTTGGTAATGTTAAGTGTCATGTACCATAATAAACTGCTCATGTTGGTAATGTTAAGTGTCATGTACCATAATAAACTGCTCATGTTGGA